>NW_010362042.1:441675-490081 GCF_000414095.1 Morus notabilis | reverse complement strand
GGCTCGGCTGAGAGCTTGGCTCCGAGTGGTTTGAAAACATGGCTTCATGGCTTATTCTTGTGTAGTTTTTTTATACTGCTTTCATCTGTGAATAATTAAGCAAAAACTAGAAAAATTCCAATTAAAATATTATGAATAAAAATAATGAAATTGCTTAATTAGAGCTTAAATATTTAATATTATATAAATCAAAAGTAGTATTTATGGTGCATTTTCATGCACCAATCAGTAGATAAGCCGATGTGGCATGAACAAACTTTTGAATCTTATTAGTTCCGAATTCTTTGAGTCGTTCATCGCGGATGAGTCCCTCAATTTTGTCTCTCAAGTCCTTTCAGTCGTTGGTGTTGAGTCGTATCGTTGGAACGGTTGAGGCCTTCTGTCATTTTCTTGCCTTGGCTTCTTTGCTTTCGGCTGATTAAGAGTCGAAGCTTCAGGTTCATTCTCATTACCATTATCGCAACGCTTTCGGCCTTCTTGCTTCTCAGAGGTAGACCACTCCTCTATTTCTTAGCTCTTGTTCGATCGGCACTCAGGGTCATTGGCATCGGCTTCTTCTTTGTTGATAAATCCTTGAGCCCTCATCAAGAACTTCTTATATGTCTGTGGTGGCCTCTGGTCGAGGTCTGTACTGTATGGGATATCCCTCCTCATGCTGGCCAAGGCTCCCATTAGTTCTACCTCGTCCGTGATTCCCTCTGTGGCAGCCACTTGCTCTCCAAATCTCGCGATCCAATCCTTGATAGACTCGTCTTGCCCCTGGTAGACCCTTGAAAGGTTCTGCTTCGACGGGATATACTTCTTAACTCCTATGAACTGAGTTAAGAAGACATTCTTCAAATCGTCCCAACTCTCTACAGAGTTAGGCTTTAAGGATCTAAACCGTCTCCTAGCAGAATCAGAGAGATGATTCCTGAACGCTCGACACATGATCTCCTCAGGATATCCATGGAGAACCATATTTCCGGTGTAGACCTCCAAATGATCATCTGGATCACTCCTTCCGTCATATAGCGGAATGGGGGGGTGATTTATACTTATCTGGCAACGGCACCCAGATAATATTTTCTGTGAACGGGTGGTCGTGAGATGTGTACATCTTGGCGTCGACGTTGACTGCCTCGGCTACCTTCCCCACAACCTGCTCAAAGTTGTTTAATCGACTCCCAATTTGCTTCTCAAGCCTGGCCATCTTCTCGGCCAGAGCCTTGTTATCTGCTGCGAGCTCTTCCTCTCTCGCCAGCTGCAAGCCTTTCCCACGTCGAGCGTCGAGCATCGTCCTAAGGTCTCCGCCGTGCACAGACAAAGATCCCACGGGGACAGCGTTCCTCCTATTCGCATCCTATTGCGGTCGAGAGGGCGTATCCCTGTTATTCACAGCTGGCGCCGCAGCCTTCTCCCGCGCTCTCCTCCGTGCTGCCCGTTGTTTGCTCCCCACAGACCTATTCGACTTGGTCAGACGGGGATCATTGGCTCGACTATCACCGACTTCCTCGGCGTCACCGTGTTGGTCACCAATCCCTTGGCCCCCAACAGAGGCGTTCACCGGGTTCATCGGCACATCCTCAAGCGGTGGCATTGGGTTCTACCCTTGATCCCACCCCGCAAGGGCAGTAGCCATCCTTTCCACGGCTGCAGCCAACGTTTCGACCTGCTTTTGGAGCTGGTCGATGCGGTCTGGGGGGCTCCTGGCAACCTTCTTTCATTTTCTTGCCTTGGCTTCTTTGCTTTCGGCTGATTAAGAGTCGAAGCTTCAGGTTCATTCTCATTACCATTATCGCAACGCTTTCGGCCTTCTTGCTTCTCAGAGGTAGACCACTCCTCTATTTCTTAGCTCTTGTTCGATCGGCACTCAGGGTCATTGGCATCGGCTTCTTCTTTGTTGATAAATCCTTGAGCCCTCATCAAGAACTTCTTATATGTCTGTGGTGGCCTCTGGTCGAGGTCTGTACTGTATGGGATATCCCTCCTCATGCTGGCCAAGGCTCCCATTAGTTCTACCTCGTCCGTGATTCCCTCTGTGGCAGCCACTTGCTCTCCAAATCTCGCGATCCAATCCTTGATAGACTCGTCTTGCCCCTGGTAGACCCTTGAAAGGTTCTGCTTCGACGGGATATACTTCTTAACTCCTATGAACTGAGTTAAGAAGACATTCTTCAAATCGTCCCAACTCTCTACAGAGTTAGGCTTTAAGGATCTAAACCGTCTCCTAGCAGAATCAGAGAGATGATTCCTGAACGCTCGACACATGATCTCCTCAGGATATCCATGGAGAACCATATTTCCGGTGTAGACCTCCAAATGATCATCTGGATCACTCCTTCCGTCATATAGCGGAATGGGGGGGTGATTTATACTTATCTGGCAACGGCACCCGGATAATATTTTCTGTGAACGGGTGGTCGTGAGATGTGTACATCTTGGCATCGACGTTGACTGCCTCGGCTACCTTCCCCACAACCTGCTCAAAGTTGTTTAATCGACTCCCAATTTGCTTCTCAAGCCTGGCCATCTTCTCGGCCAGAGCCTTGTTATCTGCTGCGAGCTCTTCCTCTCTCGCCAGCTGCAAGCCTTTCCCACGTCGAGCGTCGAGCATCGTCCTAAGGTCTCCGCCGTGCACAGACAAAGATCCCACGGGGACAGCGTTCCTCCTATTCGCATCCTATTGCGGTCGAGAGGGCGTATCCCTGTTATTCACAGCTGGCGCCGCAGCCTTCTCCCGCGCTCTCCTCCGTGCTGCCCGTTGTTTGCTCCCCACAGACCTATTCGACTTGGTCAGACGGGGATCATTGGCTCGACTATCACCGACTTCCTCGGCGTCACCGTGTTGGTCACCAATCCCTTGGCCCCCAACAGAGGCGTTCACCGGGTTCATCGGCACATCCTCAAGCGGTGGCATTGGGTTCTACCCTTGATCCCACCCCGCAAGGGCAGTAGCCATCCTTTCCACGGCTGCAGCCAACGTTTCGACCTGCTTTTGGAGCTGGTCGATGCGGTCTGGGGGGCTCCTGGCAACCGGTGGGAGCGGATTTGTTGAGGTCCCAGCGGCGGCGAGATTTTGGGTCACCTGACTCATTGGGTTAGCCGACAGTAAGCGAGTGTTCCTGGGAGGCATAGTTGGTTAAAAATTGGATTGAATTTATGGGCTTTTGGCCCTCCTTCTAGCACCAATTGTTGACGGTGTTTTACCAACAACTCGTAATTACCTTTCCAAAAACACTCACAGTTCAATCAAAAATAAAAACTGAAAAATAATGTAAAGGAGACAACAATTTTATAGTGATTCGGCAATAATTCTTTGCCTAATCCACTTGTGCATGCACTAATCTTTCAACCGGTTACAAACTCTCTTTCTTTTGCAATGAAATGGTATCTCCCCCCCTCTCTCAGTTTTCTTGGCTATATTTATAGGCCTTTACATGTGAATACGTATTCCCCGTTCCCAAGGAAGAAGCCATCTTCTGCCCTCGATCCACGTGAGGGTAGGTGGGTTTTCATGATGACTGCTCCGGGAAATGCGGCTGATCCTTCCTATCTGCCACCTGATTTCCTGACTCCTGCAGTAGCAATCGAATCAATACTTCTCTCTTCGAGTTGACAAGACCGTGGCTGGATTTGACTAGACTGCTTCCGGTCTAATCTAATTCCTGACTCCTCGACACAAAGGCTTCAAAGGGCTTTTAGTAGACTTCTCAACTTCAACGACGCGAAGGCCTTGAGAGGACCTTAAGCACTTCTCGACTCCAACACCTTAACTCCTCGACGCAGAGGCTTCAAAGGGCTTTTAGCATACTTCTCGACTTCAACGACGCAAAGGCCTTGAGAGGACCTTAAGCACTTCTCGACTCCAAGAGCGCTCCTCAACCTAGAGACGTCTCCCTAATTGTTAGTTCTCGACATCAGGGATTTGTCCTGACTTTCGGAGCTCTCGACGCATATGAAAAAAGTGAGTGGCTTGAATTGTCGACCATGTTGTAACAGTGGCTATTGAATAATTAGCAATCATAAATGATAATTATTCAAACGAGTGATTTCGAAGGTAATTGTTTAGTTTAAATTGAGAGCGTTTTTTTTTTTTTTAAGGATAAATTTTCTTTTGAAGATATATAACGAACTTGATTAATCTCACCTCTTTATGTTAGTTCAGGCGCTAAAAAATGATCCTGATTTCACATTTGCACATGATGATTGACAGTGCTCTATCTTAAGGTATGAATGCAATTCATCAACTTGTTTCTTTGACAAGGACAATAAGATATCAATTGATTTTGGTCGCATCTCTCATTTTCCTACCTACCCTTTTCTTTAGTTTTTCCTTGATGTCAAGAACAATAATTTCATCAATCAGTGAAGAAGTCCTGTGCTTTTCTGGCAAATAACAAAACTAACTTAAACAACATTTTTTTTGTTCTTTTGAAGATACAACAATTATTATTATATCTAAACGGTGTGTTTGAATTGCTTGCATATAAGCCAACCTTACTATGCACAAGGGAGGTGCGATGGTCAAAGGTTTCAATATTGCATGTCTTAGCAAATATAACGAGGACCGTTCTTGGGATCTTTACATTTTTTTTTTTTTTTTGGTATTAGATTATTGCAAAATAGAGATATATTTTTCCTGGATATGTTTTTCTTTAGTTCAAAAGATTTTCTTTATATAATTAATCTACTTCATAAGTTAAATGGAACTAAATTATTCCTACATCACAAGCACAGGCTACAAAATACTTGCAAATTTTGCGATTTGCCAAGTCCTCTAGCCATATTCTTCCACTGTATGGTTTTGGTTTCAGTTTCAATTAATGTGGATTGGGCTTGGGCAAGGAAGTTCGTAGATGAGAACCCAAAATGCATGCATTTCGTGGACTGAAAAGTAATCTCCCTTTCTCTTCCTGAGTGCGGCTGGAATATGTTTGAAACACGAAAGTTTCAAAAACCGGCTCGGAACTTACAATAAAAATAGAGGAATTATTCAGCAAACCGAATGTATCATATTATTATATATATAGTACACCCATTTAATAAAAAATTAACTTTTAGATGATTTGTTTATGTTAATTTTATGTAATTTTATTCTCTTTCCTAATGTGTTTCACATTAATTGTTTGGTCAACACTATAAATACCTTACTAAATTCTCTAAATTTTACTAACTTCATAGGGATATTATTTTTTTCTTAAAATTTATTTTTACATTTAAATTAATTAAAGGTTCTAAACCGACACGTAAACCACTAAAACATCAAATTATGAATTTTTCTTTAGGATAAAAACTCCATTTTACCGATCACTACTAACAAATTGGTTTCCGTAAATTAATAACCCAAAATGTGGAAATTGAAGAAAAGTTATAGAGAGAAAACAGCAATGTGTTGTAGAATTTTTTTTACCCCATCAAAGGAAACTTCTTTTTAGTTACTTCAAAATTACAATAATATTAACCCATTGAACCTTCAACTTATTATGAAATACACTTCCACTTGAGTATAAAAACAAATAAATAATGTGAAATATGAATATACTCTCTCGTAAAATATAGATTCCTTTATACTTTCGAACAGGTTAGCTATGACATATGCATATCACACACACACACATACATATATATATTCAAGAATACAGTAATAAACTGATTACTTTTCACGTTAATTAAAATGTAGAAAATAGTTTTTTAAAGGAATAAAATAATATCATTAAAGTTAATTAATTTAACAGATTTAGGTAAAATATTTATCATAATGTTGAGCAGATCGTTAATGTTAAATATATTAAGAAAGAGAAATAAGATTAATTACAAGGAATTAATGTAGACAAAACCTTCCGAATGTTAAGTTTTTATTAGATGAGTGTACCATATATGCATGATGACGTGGTGTACCTGTATATTAAAATAGTATATATTATTCTTTAACATTTGCAACGTCTACAAATATACAAGTAACATTCTCTCAATCTTTCAATCTGTATGTGTGCCTATGATGAGTATGACGAGCGCCTGCAACAAAAAACCTCCCGAAAAATTTCCTTGCCTTTAATTGTCTATCTCTGTGTCATCTCCCACACGTTCACTTTCATAATTATCACCGACGTACTTCCTTATATTCCACAGGACGCCATAACCATCGATTGTGGCTCTTCTGGGAAATGACACCGCGCGCGACCTTCGGAGCTGGAGCGGAGACATAAACTCAACATTTTTTTTCCCTTACAGGGCGAAAATAAAGCTCCAATCTCCTCGATGGCGGTTGAGCCACTAATGGAAGCCGATCCTGTCCCTTACAGAACTGCTCAGCTCTCACACTCGGAATTCACGTACATGATACCAGTAAGTATCCATGGCCCAAAGTTTATTCGGTTGTACTTCTACTCGTCCACATATGAAAACTTTGATAACTCCAAGGCCTTCTTCTCCGTCAAAGCCGGGCAATTTAACGTCCTAAGAAACTTTAGCGTTTTTTTTAACGCTGAAGCTCTTGGTAAGAAAGACATAGAGAAAGAATTTTACATTCTCGTCCAAGATTTAATTCTAAACGTAACTTTCACCCCTCGGTATTCTGTTCTGGACTCGTTTGCGTTCGTAAACGGAAATGAAGTTGTATCAACACCTGCGGATCTATATTTCATGGATCCTGAGGATCATGGTCACATTTTGGTGGGACAGAAAGTCGAGTATCCCTTAAGGAACGATACCACTCTGGAAACGATGTATCAAACAAACATTGGTGGAAGTTTTCGTCTCGGACTCCGGCATGTTTCGAAAATGGGACGAGGAAGACGACTGTCTAAAGATACCGGGAGTAAGAGTTTTGCCAATTACCACCCATAATATCGAGTTCAGAGATAATATTTCTTCGTATGTTGCACCAGTCCAACAGCTAGATCTACGGGGAATGATCCCAATATTACTTTAATAAGGAGCTACAATCTACCTGGGAATTCCCAATGGACTCCGGATTTATAATGAGCTTCTCCTCTGAAATCTTCTCACCAAGGGCAAATGCCTCATTGGCTATATCACATAATTTTGAGTTAAACACAGAAATTTTTTCATGTTCTTGCATCCGGAGATTCTCAAACCTTGTAGTAAGGATTTGGAGTTTTGAGAGCCTCACGGCAGCCGTTCCTTCATGCGCCGTTTGCAATATCTCCCAAGCATCCTTGGTTGTTTCACACGTTGAAATAAGCTTGAATTGACTCGCATCTACCCCGTTAAAAATGACATTTAGCGCTCTAGAATTGTTGTTTGCCAACATGTCCTCTTCGGTTGACCAAGTAATTTCAGGCTTCAAATTTTCCTTCCCCTCAGAGTCCTTTGTTACTGGATGATCCCAGCCAGTCAAAACATCCCGCCAAGCCTTTTCATCGATAGCTTTGATGAACGCCTTCATACGTGCTTTCCAATAGGAGTAGTTTGAACCATCTAGAAAAGGAGGACGTGAAACTGAGCCGCCTTCTTTCATGAAATCCATACCTGCTGTAACAGACCAAATCCCAAAATCGCACCAAACAAATGGTTAGTAAACCGCTCTGATACCAAATGTAAGGTCCGTTTTTTATCCTGATGTCACAGAAAGCGTTACAACACTTTACTGTAACACTGTTATAACATAAATTTCGTTATTAAGCCAGCAAATCAGAAATGCAAGAAACTAAATGCAGAAACGTAAAGAACACCAGAAAATGGTATCGCAGTTCGGTGCGCACACCTACTCTGCGGGGCCACGCCCAGACAGTGATCAATCCACTAAGTTCAAAAGATTATAAGGACCGAAACGGTCTTACACACTCAACGACTCCCTCCTTGAAGATGTTGTCGTTGCCTAGAACCTCCTTAGAAGACTTGATCAGCGAGCACCACTCGTCTTGATGGGTTCCTCCCGAAACCAACAAAATCTTCTTCCGAAGAACCAATTCAAAATATGTTCTCACAATCCGTCACAACTCATCAAGTGATTCTTGGCCTTACAATCTCATTCTCACGTACACAGTTCTGCAATCCTCAGCACACTCTTACTCAAAACATTCATTCAGTGTGTACAACCTAAACCGTGCTTCACCCAATCAAAAGACCATCACCAACATTCAAATCTGTCAACCATTAATTCACTAAGTCAACTATACACTTTCTGCAACCAAATCAATACGATTGCTGTGCCACCAAAACTTTCCTTAAGAAACTCCCTCCTTCTTACGCCAGCGAAGGTTACCACCAAATTACAACCAATCTGCCTAAAATAGTTTTTCAAATAGTTTACCAAAAATAAGCCAATAACAAAATACACTAACAATCTCCCCCTTTGGCTATTTTTGGCTAAACTAACAAAACAGCCTGATTACTCAAAAAAATCTGACTAAGGCAAGAGGATTAATTAAATGTTCTCCCCATTTTTGACAAAAAGATAGCCAAAGACAACAAGAAATAAAGGACAGGAAAGACAACAAACTACTGTGATGTACCAGCATGCCCATCAGCACCCGAGGAAGACTGAAGATCTCCAAGCATAGCAGTGATCTCCTTCTTCATGTGTCCGACCCTCTTCATTTCCTGAAGAAGATGAGACTCATATGCTGACAAATTGAGCAACTCCTTGGACAAAAATTGAACGGTTTTTGCATTTAAAACCGCTGCTGTGGACTGAGAAGATCTTGTTGCAACACCACCAGAGACACTCGGAGCAACACTAGGTTCAGCATTATCATCTTCATCAGAACTCTGCTCCCCCTGAACATCATCGACATGTTTTCCCGAATGCAGTTTCTTCGAGATTCGAAGTAACCCCGACGCCTTCTCAAACAACTCATCCGACTTCTTGACATCATGTTGCTTCGTCAGAATCCCATAAATGAGGGAAGGGAAAGGAAGAACCGGATGAGTGATTGTGGCTTCAGCATTGCTGACGATCTGATCAAACACGAACTACCCAAAATCAAATGTAGTAGCGGTACCAATCAGGAAGAGTAGCTTTGCCAAAGGCTTCTTTACTCCCATTGAATGCATACTTGGCATCCAATTTTTCAGAGCAATCTTATGAAGGACAAAGTATTTCAAGCTTAACTCTACTGCAGGAAAAGACTTTGCAGGAGGCCATTTACGACGCACATTGGCAGCTATTTCAGCGATAATAACATTAAAATCAACTTCTCTGTTCAAAACCGGCCGATTACTTTCATAGAAGTCATTGATCACAACAGGAGAGAAATTAAACAAATGATCTCTCACGAACACTTTGTGATACATGTCAGATGCAGGGTTATTCATCTCTTCCACCAAGTTAGCATAAAACTCATAAACCACGTTTTTTACAAATGGTTGCACGCTAGTCACCGTTCCAAGTAGATATTGTGCTTTAAGAAGATCAAAAACGCCTAACTCCATAAAATCGGCTTCATGTAACAGCCGTTTAGATAAAAATTTTCTCTGCACTACTAAGTCTCATACTTTCTTATTTAATTCTGAGTAAAAAGTAGAGGATGTACCAGGTTCGTTAGTCTTGTTCGTGTGCTCTTGTGGAGAACCCGAACCTTTCTGATCAGAGGCGGAACACTTTGCTACAGACCGTGTGACTCTGCTTGGCAACGGTGTGACTTTTTCTTTTCTCTTCTTTGTTGATTGCTGAGAGGACTTCTCCTTTTCCACTGGTTCCACGGGTTCTAGTAAAACTTCTTCCTCATCATCCGAAGAAGGAACACATGTGTGTAGGGATTCTTCATTAAAAGACTGAGACCGCTTCTTTGAAGATGACTCAGAATTCTGGTTGTCAACACTCGGTGTAACCTGGGGCCGCAAACCTTGTTGGAATGCATGAGAATGAGAGCTCCAAGATGAAAAACCCGGTCTTGCTGCAAATTTCAATAAATCCGGAAGATTATCTCTCTGAGGCATTTCAGCAAACACCTGATCCGCAACAACCTTCGGAGGCTTAGAAGAGTTGGTTGGTGATCGATTTTCACCCAAATTCGGCACGTCGAGAGACGGAGATAAAGGGGCAATGGGAGCAATAACTTCTTGCTCTGAAGACCCACGTGGAGTAAAGTAAATCTCATCTCATTCATCGCAAAACGGAGCCTTGGAGTAAGGAACAATGGCCGACGGAGGGAGACAAGCAAGTGGGACAGGTTCGTTTTCAGCAAAGGCGTGAGCATCTCGCCGTGGAGCAGAAAACTTCACCTTCTTTGACGGCACAGAAGATTTCTTGGGGGGAAACCGATTGAACACTCGATTGCTTCGGGTCCTCACCATTTTTGGAGAAATTTCTGAGAAATATGGAGAGCAAAATTTTTGACTTTCTGGAGCAAGACAAAGAGTTAGGGCTGGAAATTTCAAATGAAGGGACCGGTTATTATAACACACGGCTCCCACCCAAAACACAATGTCGTTTTTTTTTGTTTTTTTTTTTAAAAAAAAAAAACTAAGAACAATTACATTACACAAATGCCCAAAGCTGTCCGTAAGGCCTCAAACCGAACAGCATCAAGAGGCTTTGTCAGAATATCTGTAAGTTGCTTCTCTGTAGTTACATACTCCAACATGACAGTTTTGTTCTCCACCAATTCTCGGATAAAATGATGTCGAATATCGATGTGCTTCGTTCGAGAATGTTGAACAGGATTCTTTGAAATATTTATAGCACTGGTGTTATCACAAAAGACTGTCAGTACATCTTGTATAATACCATAGTCTTCCAACATCTGCTTCACCCATAACAATTGAGTGCAACAACTTCCTGCCGCTATATATTCAGCCTCTGCAGTTGATAAAGAGATCGAATTATGTTTCTTACTGAACCAAGAAACCAGATTATTACCTAAGTAGAAACATCCTCCTGAGGTGCTCTTCCTGTCATCTGCATTGTCTGCCCAGTCTGTATCACTGAACCCTGCAAGACTAGAATTTGTATCACTTGAGAACCAAATCCCATGCTCCACCGTTCCACTAACATATCGAACAATTCTCTTCACTGCAGCCAAATGTGATTCTTTGGGGTTTGCCTGATATCTAGCATACACGCCAACACTAAAGCTTATATCAGGCCTACTTGCAGTTAAATACAAGAGGCTTCCAATCATGCTTCGATAAAGAGTTGAATCGACAGTGACTCCATTTTCATCTTTAATCAACTTCTCATTGGTGCCCATCGGTGTTCTCATGTGCCTAGCCTTTACTAGACCAAATTTATGAACTAAATTTCTTGCATACTTACTTTGTGAAATAAAGATTCCATTTTTCATTTGTTTCACCTGCAGACCAAGAAAGTAAGTCAGTTCTCCTACCATGCTCATCTCAAACTCATTCTTCATTTGTTCAACAAATTCCTCCACTTTTGCTTGTGATGTTGATCCAAACACAATGTCATCCACATAAATCTGAGCTATGATGATCCCATTTCCAAATTTCTTGATAAACAAGGTCTTGTCTACTCCCCCTCTCTTGTAGCCCTTCTTGTTCAAGAATTCAGTCAGTCGTTCATACCATGATCTTGGTGCTTGTTTAAGCCCATATAGTGCCTTCTTCAGTTTATACACATGGTCGGAGTGCTGTGGATCTTCAAAACCTTTGGGTTGTTCAACAAAAAACTCTTCATCCAGAAAACCATTCAAAAATGCACTCTTAACATCCATCTGGAACATTTTTATACCCATTAGACAAGCAAATGATAGCAAAAGATGAATTGATTCAAGTCTTGCTACCGGTGCAAATGTCTCATCGAAATCCACTCCTTCTACTTGAGTATACCCCTGAGCTACAAGTCTGGCTTTGTTTCTTGTAACATTTCCATGCTCATCTGTCTTGTTCTTTAAAATCCACTTAGTGCCAATAACATTATAGTTACTTGGTCGTGGAACTAAGTCCCACACATCATTCCTCTCGAACTGTCCCAATTCTTCCTGCATGGCATTTATCTAGAGCTCGTCTTCTAAAGCTTCTTTCACATTCTTCGGTTCCATTTTGGATGTATAGCACACATATCTCACAATATCACGGTAGTTCAATTTAGGCTTGTCTCTAGTGCGAATCCCTTCATCAATGTTGTCAATAATCTGTTCAACTGGATGATTCTTTTTAATTCTGGATGATGGCTCTCTGGTGGTAGGATCTGCAGCATCAAATACTTCTGTCTCGGCTTCTGGTGAATCTGTCTCAACCGGTGTTACAACATCTTCTGTGACACTTTCTTCAACAGATTATTTTTCAGCGTCTTGATCTTTAATCCCAATATCTTCAAAAATTTCATCATCAGAGGCCCTTCTAACTGCCTCCTTAAGGTCATCCACCACTACATTCACAGATTCCATAATCTTCTGTGTTCTCTTGTTGTAGACTCGATAGGCTCGGCTGCTGGTAGAGTAACCAAGAAACACTCCCTCATCACTTTTGGTGTCAAGCTTGCCACGCTGATCTCGATCATTTAGTATATAGCACACACTCTCAAAAATGTGAAAATAGTTAAGGTTTGGCTTTCTACCCTTCCAGATTTCATAGGGAGTAAGCTTTGTATGTGGTCTGAGATACACCATGTTGATTGTATAGCAAGCAGTATTCATTGCTTCTGCCCATAGTCTGAAGGACAGCCTCTTGGAGTTCAACATCACCCTTGCCATTTCTTGAATAGTCCTATTTTTCCTTTCTACCACACCGTTCTGCTAAGGTGTTTTCGAAGCATAAAATTCATAAGCTATTCCGTGCTTGTTGCAAAAATCAGCAAAAACTGAGTTTTCAAATTCCTTTCCATGGTCGCTTCTGATTCTCACGAGGTCGTCCCAATGTTGCAATTTCTTTCCCTTTTCAACCTTGTGCACAAGTTTTTAAATACTTCGAACGTATCCGATTTTTCTCTTATGAAGTCCACCCACGTGTACCGAGAGTAATCATCTACACACACAAACACATATTTCTTTCCAGCAATGCTCTCCACCTGCATTGGCCCCATAAGATCCATGTGGAGCAATTCAAGAACCTGTGTTGTAGAAATCCGTTGCAACTCCTTGTGTGACACTTTCTTCTGTTTGCCGATTTGACATGGACCACAAATTCCAGTAGACTCTGGTTTCAGCTTGGGAACTCCTCTTACAGCTCCAATGTTA
The DNA here is from genome assembly GCF_000414095.1 of Morus notabilis. Classification (NCBI taxonomy): domain Eukaryota; kingdom Viridiplantae; phylum Streptophyta; class Magnoliopsida; order Rosales; family Moraceae; genus Morus; species Morus notabilis. The sequence goes on along the minus strand of NW_010362042.1, from coordinate 476,996 downwards.
ACAATCTTCCTTAGATTTCTGTAATTCAAATGGCCAATTTTTTCATGCCATAGTTCAGTTTCCTCCACAATTGTCTTGAAACACGCTACAGGAGATGTCAACATGTAACAGTTATCTGAAGATCTTGAACCCTCCATAACACACTTCTCAGACTTGTCAAATACTAGACATTTGTTCTTGGAGAACTTCACATGTAGATCTTGGTCGCACAGTTGACTGATGCTAATCAAGTTTGCTTTTAATCCTTCAACAAGCAAAACATTCTTTAGTCTTGGAAATCCATCTACATCCAGCACTCCTTTTTCAAGAACTCTTCCTTTGACACCATCTTTAAACGTAACATGTCCTTCAGTGCAGGTTTGAACATTTTTCAGAAACTTGCTTTCTTCTGTCATATGCTTGTAGCAACCACTATCAAAATACCATGAATCGACCGAACTTGCTTTCAAGGAAGTGCAAGCCACATGACATAATAAATCAGTTTTTCTCATCCACACACGACGAGTAGTCCTGTTTCTCGCAAACGTTTTCCCTGTGAGACTTGATGAGACATGAGCCATTCCCTTTTTAAGATCATTATGATATTTATAGCACCATGGTCTAATGTGTCCCGGAACGTTGCAATAGTGAAAAATGGGAATAAACCTCCTACGTCGCTATTGAAAAAATGAAACACATTTTCCAATCACAGGTTGTGGTTCCTGTGTGACTTGCTCCTTCACAAAGACAGTTTTGGACGTAGAGCCTTTTCCAGAGAATCCAAGTCATGATGATCACCATTAGCTTTTCCCATGGTTAGGATATGATCCAATTTCGAAGTTCTCGAGTTCATCATTTTCAACGTCTTTTGTGCATGTTCCAGTTCAGCTTTCATCTCAGCTTCCTTCTTCTCTTTTTCACCAATCAACATTTTAAGATCATCCATGTTTCTTTTCATACCTTCCTTTTCTCTTAAAAGGTCATTCACACGATCCTCCAAAGTCTTGTTCAGTTTGCATACTTTAACCCATTTTTCAAACATGGTTTTGTAAGCTTCCTGTATAGCATCTTCTGTAAGTTTTTCACCATCACTGTTGTAATCTGATTCTAAGTCAGACTCAGATTTTTCTTTACTAGCTGATTCTGTCGCAGCAGTTCTTGTAACACCATCTGCAGCAACACTTGTGACACTTTTGGCTGAGGCACTTTCATCAGTAAAAACATTAAAGGCAACATAGTTGCTCACATGATCATCTTCTTCTTGACTCCCCTCTGATTCCTCGTCACTCCAAGTTGTATTGAAGGACTTCTTTTTCTTCTTAAGAGTGTTGGCACACTCGGCTTGAATGTGCCCGTATCCATCACACTCCCGGCATTGGATACCCTTGTTCTTTATTTTCAGGTCAACGCTATTTGCTGCAGATTTGTTTCTTTGAGGATTACTGGTGTTGGGGTAATTAGTGTTCCGATTGTTGATGTTGCCAAAACTTGGACTCCGGTTCTTCTTGTTGAATTTTTTCATTACTCTGTTGAAGTTTTTGGTCAGTAAGGCAAGAGTCTCTGCCAAGTCTTCATGATCATCCGAATCTTCTTCATGATGAGACTTTTGTACCTCTGCTTGCAAAGCTATCTCTTTTTCTTTCTTGTCTTCATTTAAGTTCATCTCAAATGTGCGTAGAGAACCCATTAACTCATCAAGTTTCATGGTTCGAATATCCTTGGCTTCTTCGATTGCAGTCACCTTGTAAGCAAACCTCTGTGGTAGAGATCTTAAGGCTTTCCTCACAAGCTTCTCCTCTGAAATCTTCTCACCAAGGGCAAATGCCTCATTGGCTATATCACATAATTTTGGGTTAAACACAGAAATTGTTTCATGTTCTTGCATCCGGAGATTCACAAACCTTGTAGTAAGGATTTAGAGTTTTGAGAGCCTCACGGCAGCCGTTCCTTCATGCGCCGTTTGCAGTATCTCCCAAGCATCCTTGGCTGTTTCACACGTTAAAATAAGCTTGAATTGACTCGCATCTGCCCCATTGAAAATGGCATTTAGCGCTCTAGAATTGTTGTTTGCCAACCTGTCCTCTTCGGTTGACCAAGTAATTTCAGGCTTCAAATTTTCCTTCCCCTCAGAGTCCTCTGTTACTGGATTATCCCAGCCAGTCAAAACATCCCGCCAAGCCTTTTCATCGATAACTTTGATGAACACCTTCATACGTGCTTTCCAATAGGAATAGTTTGAACCATCTAGGAGAGGAGGACGTGAAACTGAGCCGCCTTCTTTCATGAAATCCATACCTGCTGTAACAGACCAAATCCCAAAATCTCACCAAACAAAATCCCAAAATCGCACCAAACAAATGGTTAGTAAACCGCTCTGATACCAAATGTAAGGTCTGTTTTTTATCCTGATGTCACAGAAAGCGTTACAACACTTTACTGTAACACTATTATAACATAAATTTTGTTATTAAGCCAGCAAATCAGAAATGTAAGAAACTAAATGCAGAAACGTAAAGAACACCAGAAAATGGTATTGCAGTTCGGTGCGCACACCTACTCTGCGGGGCCACGCCCAGACAGTGATCAATCCACTAAATTCAAAAGATTACAAGGACCGAAACGGTCTTACACACTCAACGACTCCCTCCTTGAAGATGTTGCCGTTGCCTAGAACCTCCTTAGAAGACTTGATCAGCGAGCACCACTCGTCTTGATGGGTTCCTCCCGAAACCAACAAAATCTTCTTCCGAAGAACCAATTCAAAATATGTTCTCATAATCCGTCACAACGCATCAAGTGATTCTTGGCCTTACAATCTCATTCTCACGTACACAGTCTTACGTTTCTAAGCACTCTAGCACTCAAACATTCATTCAGTACACATAAACTCCAACGTGCATCATCCCACTAAAAGACCATAGCCAACGTTCAAATCTCACAGCCATTAATTCACTAAGTCAACTCTTCACTTTCTGCAACCAAATCAATTCCTTTGCTGTGCCACCAAAACTTTCCTTAAGAGACTCCCAAATTGTTGCACCAGCCAAGGTTACCACCAAATTACAACCAATCTGCCTAAAATAGTTTTTCATAATAGTTTACCAAAAATAAGCCAATAACAAAATACACTAACAATCTCCCCCTTTGGCTATTTTTGGCTAAACTAACAAGACAACCTGATTACACAAAAAAATCTGACTAAGGCAAGAGGATTAATTAAATGTTCTCCCCCTTTTTGACAAAAAGATAGCCAAAGACAACAAGAAATAAAAGACAGGAAAGACAATAAACTACTGTGATGTACCAACATGCCCATCAGCACACGGGGAAGATTGAAGATCTCCAAGCAGAGCAGTGATCTCCTTCTTCTTATGTCCGACCCTCTTTATTTCCCGACGCCTTCTCAAACAACTCATCCGACTTCTTGACATCATGTTGCTTTGTCAGAATCCCATAAATGAGGGAAGGGAAAGGAAGAACCGGATGAGTGATTGTGGCTTCAGCATTGCTGACGATCTGATCAAACACGAACTACCCAAAATCAAATGTAGTAGCGGTACCAATCAGGAAGAGTAGCTTTGCCAAAGGCTTCTTTACTCCCGTTGAATGCATACTTGGCATCCAATTTTTCAGAGCAATCTTATGAAGGACAGAGTATTTCAAGCTTAACTCTACTGCAGGAAAAGACTTTGCAGGAGGCCATTTACGACGCACATTGGCAGCTATTTCAGCGATAATAACATTAAAATCAACTTCTCTGTTCAAAACCGGCCGATTACTTTCATAGAAGTCATTGATCACAACAGGAGAGAAATTAAACAAATGATCTCTCACGAACACTTTGTGATACATGTCAGATGCAGGGTTATTCATCTCTTCCACCAAGTTAGCATAAAACTCATAAACCACGTTTTTTACAAATGGCTGCACCCTAGTCACCGTTCCAAGTAGATATTGTGCTTTAAGAAGATCAAAAACGTCTAACTCCCTAAAATCGGCTTCATGTAACAGCCGTTCAGATAAAAATTTTCTCTGCACTACTGAGTCCCATACTTTCTTATTTAATTCTGAGTAAAAAGTAGAGGATGTACCAGGTTCGTTAGTCTTGTTCGTGTGCTCTTGTGGAGAACCCGAACCTTTCTGATCAGAGGCGGAACACTTTGCTACAGACCGTGTGACTCTGCTTGGCAACGGTGTGACTTTTTCTTTTCTCTTCTTTGTTGATTGCTGAGAGGACTTCTCCTTTTCCACTGGTTCCACGGGTTCTAGTAAAACTTCTTCCTCATCATCCGAAGAAGGAACACATGTGTGTAGGGATTCTTCATTAAAAGACCGAGACCGCTTCTTTGAAGATGACAGCTTGAGCAAGAAGTGTCGATCCTAATTCAACTATGTGTCTATGTTTTCTCTCTATCTTTCCATTTTGTTCATGAATAGCAGGACAAGGATGACGAAAATGAATGCCATGTTTGGCCAAAAATATGAGCAAAAGGCCCATTGAATGCCTTAAACTGATTTTCAACAAACACTTTAAACTGAACAAACACATTGAATGCTTCAGATTTAGTTTGAAGAGGATAGATCCAGGTGAAGAGTGTAAAATCATCAAGAAGACTAAGATAGTATTTATAACCTGAACCCGAATAAAAGGGGGCAGGTCCCCACAAATCAGCATGGATTAGTTGTAAAGGAAACTTAGAAACAGTGACAGAACGTTTAAAAGGCAAGGCATGAATTTTACCAAGCTGACAAGCATCACAAAAACTAGGAGTTTTATTGATATTAAACTTGGAATTACAAGATTTAAGTACTTTGTTAAGTACTAAGCGAGATGAATGTCCAAGTCTCTTATGCCACAAATCAATAGTAGAAGACACACTATTACAAGTAGACTCACAATTAACTACCAGACTCAGAATTTGTCATACAACTTGACAAACACTGGATTATTCACATTTGAGTTACACGGACTCTTGAACAGACTTGAAGCAGACAAAAAACTTTGCAAAAGACTATGAGACTGATCTGCTACAGCAACATTATCTGGTATTTGGAGTTGATATAAGCCATTCTCAAGCTTCCCTTGCAGCACCACCTTCTTTGTTACCTTGTCCTTAACAAAACACGAATCAGCATAGAACTCAACAAACACATTGTTATCAGCAGTAAGTTTAGATATGCTTAACAAACACATTGATCTCGGTGAATCTCCTTGTTCACTGTGAGATCTCTCTCCCCTCGCTTTTTGGGCCGACAATATTTCATCTCTCTCTCCCAGCGCGTCGCCGGCGCTTATCTCTCTTTCTCGACCATTTGACGGCGCTCATCTCTCTCTCTCTCTCTCCTAGTCAGCCGCTAGCGCTCCTCTTTTTCTCTCTCCCCTGCATCTCCGTCTATTTGGAGGTGTTGAGAGATCTCCGACGTTTTGCACCTTCACGCGATCTGGTGGCGACGAGATCGACGGTTCCATCTAGCGCCGTTTGAAAGCTTGATGCCGCTATCTTCTAGCATGTGGCAGCCATGGAAATCCGGCATTGCAATCGCTTCTTCGATGCTGAAATCGTTTCGGTGTGAGATCGCCGTGGAAATCGACCATTAGGTTCTGCAATCGTCAACATTGAGGTAATTTCATTTCTAGTTTTGCTTTGATCATCATGGTTCTCATTTTATTTTTGCATTTTTTATGGTAATTTAGTTCCCATGGATTAAATTTGGCATTATGAAGAGTAATTTATGGATGCTTTTTGTTGAATCTGACGCTTTTTTAATTTCTTTTTATTTTTTGAAAATGTTCATTGAGATGAAAGCAACACTTGAAGTGGAAGAATTATTGGGCGTGTTTGGAACGTTTTTAAAAATAATTTTTACTTATTTTAAAAAGTAAAAAATAAAAATAAAAATAAAATGATATTTGTTTAATAAATGTTTTGAAAACGAAAATAAGAATAAAAATAGTGAGAATGATTTTTGTGAAAATATTAAAAATAATAGTTGAAAGTTATTTTCACTGTATTGTTTTTATTTTTTAGTATTTATCAATAATATTATAATATATTAATTAATAAACACGATTTTACTTTGTTATTACTCAAAATAATCTCTTAAAAAATTAATCATACATAATTTTAGAATCGGTCCTAAAATGATTCTCAAAATAATTTTATTTTTACTTTTTATTAAAAACAAAATTATTTTAAAACTAATTTCAAACGTACCCATTATTTTTACATATTTCGTGAAAATATTTTTTTTCTTATTACTTACCGTGCACTAAAAGATTTGTTATGTATATATATTGACATCTATGAGGTATCCATCAATCACCACATGCATGAAAGATTTAATATACATATATGGGGATTGCATTATCACTGTGATAAATTGTATTTATATGTATAAAGTTTCTGCCTGGGATTCATTGGTCATGTTCTCATGAATGGTCATTTTACTTTTTTTGTTAAGAAACGAAAAAGATTGTCATTTACTTTTAGTATTGATTTATGGTTGCCTTTCTGCCTGATAAGCTTAGTGGTGATTTGCAGAAGGCTTTATTTGTTATGTAAAAAGATTTGAAGGCTTTTAAGTGTTTCTGAGGAACATAATAGGGATGGACTTGATTACTTTGGTTACTATACATGTCAAGTTGCAGAGATGTTATGAGGGATGAAAATTAGTAGATTGCTTTGGATATTACTTGTTCTGGTTCTGTGGATTACGAGGATGTTACTTGTTTTCGCTTAGTGGAGTACATGGATATTACTTCTGGCTTAGTGGCTTACGTGGATATCACTAGTTTTGTGTATGTAGAAATAATGTCGTGCAAAGATGCAAGAAATCATACATACAATTTGAAGGGTCTTTTGCTTTTTAGGTGAAATGCAAATCAAACTAATTACAAATTGATTACTCGACAGGCAGCCCTACTAAGGTACTTATTCTTGTAGTTGTATTTTCTTTACCATTGTAATTGTATTTTCTTTACCATTGTAAGATCAATGCTTCTATGCCAATTTCTACATTGTCTTCGTTCACTTTTGTAAATTGAAAGGATGCATGTGGTTTGAATACGTCAGACTGTTGCCTTTCTGTTATTTCAGGCTGAAGTGCTTGAAAGGGATGAAGGAATCGAAAGGGAATATAATGAGCTTGACACCTTATAATGGTTTATGGCTGGGTCTCTTTTTAAGGTTACACTCGACGGAATTATGTTTTCTGGCTAATGAATGACCTTTCTGTTTCTCAACAAGGTATGACATAATTTTGTTTTTTTATTTGCTTCTTCAGTAATGTCCATATGATATTCCTACAGAGGCTTTCTCTTTCAAAATTTTCAAACAAGCTTTTGTTGTTGTGCGGTCCTATGTCGGCATTTGCAGTTTTTTTTTTATTTTTTATTTTTTGGTGTTTCTCTTGCTTTTCTTTTAGGGTCATTCTTGTTTATCTTCACATTTGGTGCATGCCATAATCAAGGATAAAGCTTAGCTTTCTGGTAGTATTGTTACATCTTTTTCTCGGCTGAATTTGGTATATGTTGCTTAGCTTCTTATGGTTTTGTTTGGATTTCATTTGTATAATTTGATAATTTTGTGCTTCTTGTTGATTTTGGAGTGTTAATCTGTAGGTTAAAATTTCTTTCAACTTTAATTTTTTATTTTTACAATGGTTTAAATTAGGTTGGTTTCTGTTTAATCGGAATGTTGAAGGAGGGATATTGAAGCTACTAAGTCAACAACACCCCACATGTTCTGCAAGAAACTTACTGTTGGAGTTTTGTTTTTAGTTTGTGAAATAAATTTTTAGTAATATGTTGTTTTCAATATAGAATATGTGTAATTTGTAAGAGTAATTTTGATTTTTCTGTTCAAATATTTGATTATAATTAAATAATATGATGTTTGATGTTGGTTTTAGGATTCATAATCTGACAGACTATGAATGATAGTATGAAAGACTATGGATCATAGTCTAAAAGATTATGGCTAACGTTAGTGACCGGAAATCATAGTCTGACAGATTATGGGGTCATAGTCTGACAGACTATGATTAGCACGGACAACCAGATACCGGCTGCTGGCATAACCTGTCAAACAATGAGTCATAGCCTGGCAGACTATGGGTCATACTCTGACAAACTATGACCGGTCGGTGACCGGAGACCCACCAACCTTCGTGAGTTAACAGACTATGGGTCATAGCCTGATAGATTATGGATCATAGCCTCGCAGGCTATGGGTCATAACCTTGTGGACTATGAATTATAGCCTGAAAGACTACGGTCGGCCGGCGACTGGAGATTCACCACCAACCGGTTGGCCGCCTGAGCACGCCGCGGGCCGGCCGCCGGTCGACGATTGGAGGCAGTCAACATTTTGTAAATTGAAAATTTACTTTAAGGATATTTTGGTAATCTACATATTGTGCCTTTGACTAATATTTGACTAGATCTAATCTAAAGAAGTAGGGAAAAAAAAAAGGTAATGTTTGGGAATTAATAATAATTTGTTGTACTATTTTGATAAGTAGTTGTAAAAATCTCTCTATGATAAATGAAAATCTTGCTTATGTTTAATTGGGCCTTGTGGGTATGGGCACTACAATGAAAACAAGGGGAGGGGCCAAATATATCTGAGCATGAGTTTGGATTTTTGTCTTTTTTTATTTTTGATTAATAATTTTTTAAGGGAAAAAGAGAAAAATATGCTAAGATTTGAGATAAATTAAAATTAATAGGCCAATAGTTTACATAAGTTAATAAATAGACCAAATTATTATTTTTGTCTATAACTTGTCTGGTTATGAACCATAACTTAACAAGTTATTGTCCATAATTCACGGTTTTTGTCCATGACTTGTCTGGCTATGAACCATAACTTGACAAGTTTGTCCATAACTTATCTGGTTATGAACCATAACTTGACAAGTTATGGCCTATGAATTTCTATAACTAAAAATTGGCCTATATACTTTCTTAAACTTTTCATATTGGCATATTTTCTACTATTTCTGATCTTTTAATTATATAACTATATTAGTTAAAAAGAGTATTAATTAAAAGTAAATGATAAAAATCTAAACCTAATACACTTTAAGGATAAGTTCTCATAAAAAAATATAGCACATATATACATACGCATACATTGTATACCTATATCATGTGCTCTGCACACACCAATCAGGCAAATCCCTATTTTATATTTTAATATTTTTCTGGACACAGCAAAACCTGTTATATTGGTTCCTGTTTCGTAAATCATGAAGTTTGGGGAAAAAAAATTTCACGTTGACATATTTCTGGAAATTCAAATTCTAAGTACCGGATGAAATGGGTGAGAAATACCTATACCAAAAATGAATTAGAAATAGGAATTTCAGGGAAAAAAAAAAGAATTTGAAATAGAATTATTGATTTGTCCACATTACTTGTTGCAGACCCTATTTGGGGCAAATTTAGTCTACAAAACAACGATATCCATGTTGACTACGACTAGATTCTAGATGAATAATTGAATGAAATCCTCACTTGGCACTGGAGGTAAAAGTTGGGTTTTTTTTTGTTTAATCTAAATGAACTCTAAACACGTCCTTATACTCTCAAGCTCCATTAGAATTGAGGTTTCATGTTTCATAATATTGATTTTAGAAATCAGATAATAAAACGCTTCAAGAAAAGAAAAAAAAAAAAAGAAATCAGATAAAAAAAAAAAAGTCATTGAACTCTATTTGAGTCCTCAAATGACCAATAAAGTAGACTTTCTTCACGGATTCTTTACCATGTGACTTAATTTGGTTTGAAATTTTCACCGATCAAAAACAGGTCGCAGTCTCCCGAAGTCCCAACTTCCTAAGTCCAACAAAAAAGTAGACCCAACACTTAAAGGAACACCATTCAATTATTCATCATAATAAATATTGCCTCATCATTCAGTAAGTAGACCAGCAAAAAACAATGTAGGAAAGCCGTTCAATCAATATCCTCATATTTATATATCGCTTTAACTACAATTATATTTATAGATATATATGTATTATTTTCTGTTATATATACATAGGACGCTACGTTTAACTGATCACTTAATTAATATAGCAATGAAAATGAAACTGAAGAGAGAACATTGCATGGCGGTCTCTTATGCGGCCTTAGTTCTAATTTTGGTTTCACTTTGTGGAGCAAATTTTGTTCACAAAGTTGAAGCTCAGTCCACTAATGGCACCACAACGCCGCCATGCAACGCCAGTACAACCGCGGAATGCAAGGGTGAGAAAAAGTATATCACTTTTGATGCTAAAAATAAGAGAGGGCCATTCTGCAATGCGCTGATATACTTGTCATGCATACAACAAAGCAATGCACAAAATCGTCCCTGTACTCTCTACAACTTCTGTGATCGTGGAAGACACGGATCCTATGGGCCGGGAGACGCCAAGGCCGCGACGTCCGACCAGGTGCTCTGAGCGCATGAGATATGTTAAAGATGATGATAATTATGTATTAGAATTTCCTTGGTTTATAGTAAGCGTAGTACAACGTAATAAGCTAAGTAAGCAGAATAAGTTTCTGTTGTGTATTGTACTTTCAGATTGATGAATAAATAAAACCCCACAAAAGAGTTAACTTATAGATACCTCCTCTCATATTTGGTACTGACTTCCTTATAGAGCATTAATATAAATTAAATTTATTTTGGATGATTTAAATGTAAGGTCTTTTTCCCCCTCATGCACGATTGTGTCTTTTTTTTTTTCTTTGACAATTGTTGATTTGGACATCTTAAACTAATTAACCAAACAAAAAGCTCCACAAAGATGCAGAACATTTTTTTTTTAAAAGAACTATGAGAACGAATAACTGATATCGGAAAATTAGCATATCAAAGCCAGATTGTAATTTGAAAAAAAAAAAAAAAAAACAAAACAAAACCTAGAAATCCCATATTTTTCAATTCCTCACTTAATATTATTGAAAAGAAATGATAAAAATTACAAAAGAATCGATGAGAGGAGAACACAAAAGCAGCCCAAAATTAACATATCGAGGGCAAGGAAAACTAGACTAAGAGCCAGTTTGGCATTGATGTGATGTTAAAAAATTTTGTTATTGTTGTGTTGTTAGTCAGAAGTTATTGTGACCAGAAGTATGTAGGTGTTTGATAAATTTTTTTTTTAAAACTATTATAAATACCAGAAGCAGAAATTTAGGTGTTTAGTAAACTATATATAAAATTATTGTGAGATATATAACGACCAAAATAGACATACTTTATCACACAGATTTTTAGTTAATTTCTTTTATATTTTTAAGGTCAATATTCATAATATATTACACAAAAATACTTTTATCTTAATTTATTATTAAAAGTATTTCTAAAAAATAAATTATTAAATTTCTTATTTATTATTGTTGGTTTTAAACATGTTAATAATTATCAAAAATATTTGAGTGAAATTCAGCATTGTATACTTATTAAAGATTTTCAATTTTTAAATAAATATCTAAAAAAATATTTGTTTTTTTAAATTTCATATGGATAAAAATAAAATGGGTAAATAGAAAATTAAATTTTATAACTGAGGTTATTATAGTAAATTTCGACATTGGTAGCATAAGTAGCTATGAAAAATAACCACTAACATGCTTCTTAAATTCTGTTATTTAACAGTCATTTTTAAAAACTATTGGATAAAAGAAGGATTTATTAAACACCTTGACTTGCTGTAATTTTTCAAAACAAGCTAAAAACAACCTCTAAAACTAATGTGACCCGAAACAAACAAAAGCAAAGTTGAAAACCGAATGGTACCTTCGAAGGATAGAGTATGGACTTGCACATAGAAAAAGCCTACAAATATACTTCGTTGAAAATTCTCCAGCCAAATTGGCAAAATCCATCGGGAAAAGTATGGCATATTTATTTTATTATATAGATCGATTTTTTACAAAATCTAAAGCAAGAAAATCCTACCATATCTCTGTAGACCATCAATGAGCAAAATTCAGGGCTAGAGAACCACCAAGAATCCGGGTAGACCATATGAGAAGCAAATTTTTCAGCACCATGCTTGCGCTCCTAAAAAATATGTAAGAATTCTCAAATGGCGATTTTATCTAAGTAGTTTAAAGCATGATCCCATCATCTTGAAAGAAATCTCCAAGGAATATAACGACTCTTAGAGAGCAACAAATCAACAACTTAAGCGCTTTAGCCAAAAAAAAGAAAAAAAAATCAACAACTTAATTAGCATAGCCGCATTCAAACTAGAGAAAACTCTAATTGAAGTGATTAGCAAACTCATTAGCAGTAACAAGTTAATAATACCCATAAGCTCAGCTTTAAACACATGAAGAAACTACATATATAAGAAGCGTCAATAATCATATCATAGCCACGCGGTTCTGATCAAAACTGTATCGTTTGGATCGAAACCTCTCCCTCACTTTTTTTTCAAGCTCTTTATTTTATTTTATTTTGCTTTTTACTCTAAAATTTAATTATTTTATTATTTTGGTCCTCTTTTCATTTTTTGTTTAAACTTTTACCCTAAAACTTTATTTTTCCCCCTTTTTTTTTCTTTTTGTCCTAAAATTTATTAGTCTTTTATTTTATTTTTTTCTTTTGCCTTAAAAATTATTTATTTCTTCATTTGGTTCTTTTTCGCCCTGAAGTTTTTTTTTTTTTTTCATTTTGGTTATCTTGTCCTAAAATTTATTTATTTCTTAATTTCGATCCTTTTTCTTTGCTCCTTGCTCTAAAATTTTAACTCTTTTTTTTTATTATTTTGGTTCCTTTTTATGATTTTATATTCCAATTTTATATGCTTTTAAATTTGTCTCGTTTCTAACATATTATTTTAGAAAACGTTATTGTGACGTGTATTTCTCTTTCTCTATGCCTTATTTAACTACAACTATTATTTTTTTAACACATACATTCTCTCTAATTTGTTTATGTTGGATGATTTTAAAATGCATTTTTTCTCTTACTTTATTCCTATTAACATATTTTTTTTCATATGTGCTTGTGCTTAATTTTTTGTCTTTTTCTTTTTCAAAAGATTCTTACAATGTAATCCTTTTTTAATGTAATTATTTTAAATAATTTTTTCTCAAGTGTTTTCATTTAAATATATTTCTTCAGATGTATCCTTATTTAATTTTTTTCCTATGTTATCCTTTTTATTTGAATTGCGATACGTAAAAAGAAGTTGGATTGCTCCCCACGCGTATAGCACGTGAGTTCAATTAGTACCTAGAGGTTTAAGCACAACATCATGTACAAAAATTTCTGTGAACGTGACCATATAGAATTGGCAAAATTGGAATGCAGAAAAATGTGCTCAACATCTTCTTTAGCAAAATAGCAGAAGCATCACCATGAAGGAAGCAAAAATCCCTCATTTTCCAAAACGTACTCCATTGCAAGACGGCCACGAAGCGCCTCCCAAATAGTGAAGGAACGTACGTCTAGATTGAACCGATTTCCTCCAAATTGTTTTAACCCAGCTAGCCATTTACCATTTGGAATGAAAGAAATATTCATGGAAATCCTGAGTTTTTGGATTACCATCAGAAGAAAATCTCTGCATCATATCATACGTGGCTTCTTCAGAGATAATCGCATTGTTAATGTCTTTAGACATGTCTGGGAAAGGACCAATGAAAGATGTAGGGTGCAATTTAAGATCGTACTATGGATTAAAATTGATATGCAATGGAGCTGGCTTACCGGCTTTAAGGGTTATATAATTTGTGGCTATGAGCTCATGAAATCAATGTGTTTATTATGTATTAAGCTCTTGGTTCACATGGTATATATTTCTAAATTTGTGAAACTATATGAGATTCAAGGACTCTCTATCAGCAAGACCCTATTATGTATTCTACGCCATCTAGGATAAATACCCCTTTCGTATTCGTGTTTGTAATATGTTTAAGACTATTTTGTATACTACTTTGTTACTATTAGCATAAATAAAACTTTTATAATTTAATTATATATCTAAGTAAGTGAAAATTAAAATTTATATTTTACATATATTAATGAGGCGATACAGAAAGATCTAGTTTTTATCGCTTTGGGATCACTTCAAGATTAAATAAGGTATTTTCTCCAGTTTTTAGAAGATCTATAGCTGGTGCTGGATTTGGACCAAGAAAATGTGGTTTTTGGTGGAAATAGACCATTAAACAAAACTCGTCACGAAGCGACGATATGTGACGTGTTTCAACAAAATCCAATCGTTTAAACCTTCAAAAAGATGTTTTTGGTGTTAGAGAAAAGTCTACCGATACCTAGTGATTTTTCCTGACGCGTTGATTGCATCTGTAAACGTTCTTTTGAAGTAGCACTATTTAACCACTTAAGTACATTTGTTTTATTTCAAAGCTTCTGGTTAGTTTAGAATTATGATTTTTGGTTCTGTTATAGTATTTTTTTCTCATAAAAAATTTAAATTTTAAAAATTAAAATCATAGACCATAATTTTAAATTTAAGAATCAAACGTCCTCTTAATTACGAGAATGTGGATCTCCACTGTCCACTCACGAACTCAGCTTGTAAATTGGATTGAAGCTCAGTTGTATAATGATATTACAGAAAGAAATCAGATAAAAAAGAAAAAAGTTATTTGAAATATAAGTTTTATGTAACCGAGTCCAATGAATAAAGTACACTCGCTTCACGGATATTTTTACTATATATAATTAATGTTTGGTTTGAGATTTTCACGGGTCCAAAACTGGTCGTTGTCTCCCTACTCCCACTTGTTCAACAAAAAAGTAGAGCCAACACAAGTAAGGACACCATTCATTTCTTCATCAATATTACCCCATTATTCAGCAATAGTGGATCGCAGCCAACACAAGTAAGGACACCGTTCATTTCTTCATCAATATTGCCCCATTCTTCAATAATAGTGGATCGCGGTCCCATTGCAACAAGGAACAAAAGTAGGAGAGACGTGCTATCAATCAACATTCTTGGATTTATATATAGCTTTAAGAAAAAACATAAAACTGCATGTTTATTGTATTTGCATATATATGTGTGTGTGTAGGACGCCAGTATTCATGAACTGATTTGTAATACAGGAGAGAGAGATGAGAATGAAACTGAAGAGAGAATATTTCATGACGGTCTCTTATGCCGTCTTAGTAATATTAGTTCTGATTTCACTTGCTGGAGCAAATATTGCTCATAAAGTCGAGGCTCTGTCCATTGACGGCACCAGCGGAGCCCGGCTGTTCAACGCCACAATCGATGACTGCAACGGAGAAGAATTAGGTGAGTTTTTTATGCAACGGAACCTAGCTGAGCAGAAAAAGTATATCACTTTTGACGTTGCAAATAAGAAAGGTCCAGTTTGTTATGCCCTTAAATACGGCTCATGCCTTATGAAAAGTAATAAGCAAAGTCGGCCATGTACCATCTACAATAAGTGCGATCGTGGAGGACAAGGATCCTAAGGGCGAGGCCGAGGTGGTCGTCCGAGGAGCTTTTTCTTTTTTTTGTTTTTACTAAATTTAAAAATTCCAGTGGTTGTCCGAGGAGCTACTTTGGGGTATATTATATAGTGCATAAGATTATATAGGTGTGATGTGTTTATTTATAATGATCAGGAGAACTTGTAAATTGTATTGTCTTGGTGTTTAGTATATGTGTCTCTACGTGTATTATATGCTAGCTATGAAAAGGGTAAAAGTTTCTATATATATATATATATATATATATATATTACTCACAATGAGATAAACAAAAGTTAGTTTTCACTTATTATTGATTCTTTGGTTTATGTACATTAATTAATCACTTTTGATATCCGTAAGGGAAGAATCAAGAAGCGGATGAATATCTAATCATGTAAGGTGGAATATATATATATATATATATGTGTGTGTGTGTGTGTGTGTGTGTGTGTGTGATTATATATATATATATATATATATATATATTGTATATGTATCTGTACGGTTAGAAGTGTTAATCAAAGATTATAGTTAATTAACGATGGTTAGTTATACAGTTACCATTTGCACATCCAGAGAGAGATTTTTTTTCAGATCTTTTTAAATAGACCCGTTTACAATCTGTTTTAACCATATTTGATTAAGTAATCTGTTAATTTACAACTGCCAAAATATCTAGTGCAAGTAGGTTCTGTTTTCCTTTTTATATTATTTTAATAAAAAAGAGCACGAGTTTTAGAGGCCATCATGGAAGTAGACATCGTTGGAAAAATTACAAGGACCAACACCATTAGGACACTTGACCAAAATGATCATGTCAATCCAAAGACCACAAAACAAACACCTTGATCAATATATATATATATATATATATATATATATATATATATATCTATATATATAAAAAAAAAGTGCAAGTAGGTTCTGTTTTCCTTTTTATATTATTTTAATAAAAAAGAGCACGAGTTTTAGAGGCCATCATGGAAGTAGACATCGTTGGAAAAATTACAAGGACCAACACCATTAGGACACTTGACCAAAATGATCATGTCAATCCAAAGACCACAAAACAAACACCTTGAAATATATATATATATATATATATATATATATATTTCCATCAATGTTAATAAAAGTAAAACTATTTATCTGCCATAAAAGTATTGGAGACTCCGTTCAAACCCTAGCTAATAGATTTTCAACCATGCACACCATAGCTATCTGCATCTCAACTTTCCTTCTCCTTCTTCCCACTGGTGCAACTGAAACCGATCAACCACCTTACAATCCCACCGACTCTTTTCTCCTTAATTGTGGCTCATCTTCGAACCAAACTTATTACAATGATCAAGGCCGTCTCTGGGAAAGCGATTCTCACTCACAACATTTCTCTTCACAAAACATACAAAGCTCATCCTCAGAATCCAACGCTTCGGAACAAGACTATAATTCTGCCCCCAAAGTCCCTTACAAGACCGCTCGCATATTTCACTCCAAATTCACGTACTCTTTTCATCTCTTGTCACCGGGGCCGAAGTTTGTCCGTCTCTACTTTTATTCCGCCACATACTCTGGCCTCAATAAATCCGATTCTTTCTTCTCTGTCACCGCCGATAATTTCATTCTCTTAAACAACTTCAGCGCTTCTCTTTTTGCTTCCTCTCGGACCTCACCTTATTTTGTGAAAGAATTCATCATCAGCGTTGCCAATAATCACAACCAATTCAACCTATTCGAATTAGCCTTTAATCCATCTCCAAACTCTTATGCGTTCATCAACGGCATCGAAATTGTTTCCATGCCGGAAAATCTCTACACAGCCCCAACAGACAAACCGATCACCTTCGTCAACAGCAAGGAAACCCCGTTCTTGTTCACGAACGGCACCGCTCTTGAGAACGTGTACAGACTAAACGTAGGCGGAAGAGCTGTTCTCAGCATAAACGACACCGGAATGTTGCGAACCTGGATTCAGGACTTGAATTACTTGTATAGTTACAAAGCGGGTTCAACTCCTTACCTGTCTAACGTCACAATCGAGTACAACTCCAATACGCCGGCTTACACTGCACCCGAGGTCGTTTACACAACATTTCGCCAAATGGATCCAAAGGGTCTTAACAACACCAAGTACAACCTCACGTGGCTATTTCCGCTCGACGCCGGCTTTTCTTACCTCGTTAGGCTTCACTTCTGCGAGACTCTTCTGGAGGTGACCGTTGAGAATCAAAGGGTGTTCTCTATATACATGAATAGCATGATAGCTGAGGAACAAATGGACGTCATTTACTACAGCCGCGGCTCCAAAATCCCTGTGTACAGAGACTACATCGTCTTTGTAGAAAAAGAAAGCCACAATCAAGAGGGATATCTATTGCTTGAACTTCACCCCAACAATAGGTCAAAGCCAGAGTACTACAACGCAATGCTAAACGGTGTTGAGATATTTAAATTGAACCAATCTAATGGAAATCTCGCCGGACCGAACCCGGATCCAGCAAACTCCGTCACAGTTTCTCAACCAAAGCCATGGCCAAAAGGAAACAAAAAGAAGTCATCAATCTTGGAAGTCACTATAATCTGCATAGCTGTTTTTAGCTTTGTGCTAGGTCTCTTCGTATGCTGGCTTATATTCTTCTACAAGAGAATCATAATATCCTCAAAGAAGAGGAGGAAGGAAGGTTCATCGCTGCCGTCTGATCTCTGCCGTCACTTCACGATCAACGAAATCAAAGCGGCCACGTGCGACTTCGACGAGAGGCTCATCATCGGCGTCGGCGGCTTCGGTAACGTGTACAGAGGACGCCTCGCCGGACCCAACCAAATCCATGTGGCGGTCAAACGTTTGAATCCGAGGTCAAAGCAGGGTGCTCGGGAGTTCAGGACGGAGATCGAGATGCTTTCCAAGCTCCGACACGTTCACCTTGTCTCCCTCATCGGCTACTGCGACGACCGGAACGAGATGATCCTTGTCTACGAGTACATGTCGCGCGGGACGCTCCGCGACCACCTGTACAGCGGTCCCACCGAGAATCCCGCACTGCCGTGGAAGCAGCGGCTGCAGATCTGCGTCGAGGCGGCGCGTGGACTTCACTACCTCCACACGGGTGCAAACCACGTGATCATCCACCGAGACGTCAAGTCAACGAACATACTCTTGGACGAGAAGTGGGTCGCGAAGGTTTCGGACTTCGGGCTTTCTAGAATGGGCCCCACTTCGGCTTTGGACACCCACGTCAGTACCGAGGTCAAGGGAAGTTTTGGGTATTTGGACCCGGAGTATTGCCGGAGGCACCAGTTGACGGAGAAATCCGACGTTTACTCATTCGGGGTGGTGTTGTTGGAGATGCTGTGCGGTAGGCCGGCGATGGGCCGGGCCTTACCGAAGGAGCAAGTGGGCCTGGCGAATTGGGCCCAAAAGTGTTACAAGAACGGGTTGATTGAGCAGATAGTGGACCCGAATCTGGAGGGCGAGATTGCGGCGGTGTGTTTAAAGAAGTTTGCAGAGATCGCAGTACGGTGCGTTGCCGACGACGGAATTTTGCGGCCGTCGATGGCGGATGTGGTAGGAGGGCTTGAGTTTGTGATGGAGCTTCAAGAGAGCGATGAGAAAGTCGATGAATTCGTTGGATTTGAGATGGCTGATGGGAAAGATAGGAGGTTGTTTGGTTCACGAGAAAGTCATGATGAGGAGTCGGATTCTGGGAAAGGGAAGTCATCGGAGGAAAACAGCACTGAAACGTCGGTGTTTAGATGGGAAGAGAGTGAGGAGAGTGACGTCTGGTTCCGAACGCTTCTTGTCGGAGAGCTAGGATAGTTGGGAGCTAAATATATATACGTATATATATATATATATATATAGCAAGAACTTTGGTGTTACTAGCTAGGTTTATAGGTCTTCCAACATAAAGCCGTACACATGCAGTGGAGTACGTGAATGGATTTGTAATATGTCCAGGTGTATGATATGCTAATCATTCAAAAAAGATAGACAATATATATGGTTTGCTAATGTTTGATCCAAAGAATGTACTCAATTCATATTTGGAAAGTTTGTTTTCGATTTGTTTTCAACTTTTATTTCTATAAATCTTAATGTTTTATTAGTATGTTTTGGGGAAAAGGACAAACAAATTTTACAAAATGAATTTAAAAGCAATGACGAGCAGAAGATGAAGATATATAATGAATAAATAACACTCGAAGTAATAGAGTGGTAAATGCTGATTACATTACAGAAATATTAGGAAAAAAAAGGATGTGAGTCCAACAAATAAGACATATATTTTATTAATAATTCAATATAGTTTTGCAGATCACTATTTTTATTCAGTGAGTTTTTTTTTTTTTTTTTTTTTTTGAGCAAACGAAAAAATACTCTTGTTTCTTAATAAAGAAAAAAAGAGAGAGAGAAAATCTAGAGAAATGCGTCTAGACTCGTGTCCTCTTTTAACCACTATAAGATTTTCATCATCATTCCCCACTATAAAGATGATCTGAATTCGGACATGATCATTCCCCACTATAAAAATGATCTGATTTCTCCGAATTCAGTCTTCGAAGAGTATTTAGGTAATATCAAAATAAAAATAAATAAAAAGCAACTTTTTACGGCATATTTAAAATATTTATACAAAATGATCACTTTTATACGCTATATTTATAACAAATATTTAATTTAACAATATTATTAATATAATATTATTTTGAATACTCTTTTTTATGGGTGATTTCGGGTGGTTAACAAAAGTTAAGAATATTATTACGGATTTATAGATTTATGTGTAAATATCACAACTTTATGAACATTCATTTTTTCATCTCTTGCATAATAGACATATATATGTAAATAATTTTAGAGTTTAAAGCTATTAGAGCAACTCCAATACAATGTTATATTTGATGTGTCAATTGCAAATTTAACATTTTAGTGCAACAAAAAAAACACTATTCAATGCAATGCTATTTATTGTGCTAAATTTTCTATATGTTATACTTTGTGATAAATTTTCCACCAAGTCTAGGATTTGGCAAATGTAGCATTTGATTCTTATTGGTTGATATGTTTACTTTTTTCATTTAATCATTGCATCTTTTCTATTTTTAAATTATTTTAAAAGTCTACTTTTACAACTTTTAAAACTTTAATGATGATAAAAAAAAGTATATTTAGTATTTCAAATAGTATTATGTAATAGAGTACAAATAAAAATAGTACTGTCCTATCATATTTTTTAGTGTCAAATATCCAATTGACATTAGCATTTACATTGGAAATAATCTTAAATTTTTGTGGTTTACTACGTGATTGTCTCTATCTCTTTTGAGAAAATTGTTGAGCTTACCATTAAAGTATATAAGTCAGGATTTTTACCATTTACTATTGATTAATATTCTTTTAACTAATATAGTTATTTGACTAAAAATGTATTAATCAAGAATAAGGGATAAAGCTCAAAACTTATATACTTTAAAAGAATATAGATCTAGATTTTTATTTCTCAGAGTACTATTTGTTACTAGATAATTATTTAACTAAAACAAATATTAATTTAATGTAAAAGATAAAAATTAAGACTTGTGTATTTTAAACGAATATTTGTTAAGATTTCTCTTTCACTATCCACCAACCGAAAGTGGCCAAAATCCTAATGGGCTCAACCTCATCAGTCAGTCACCACAGAGAGCCCAAACCCCTTCAAACCCCAGAATCCTCCCCCGCGTTCGAAAGGCCTAAAAACCTGGGAACAAAACCTTCAAAACGGAGACTCGCACTTCATTCGTTCCGAATCCCAAAAGAATCAACTGAAGAATCAGAATCAGAATCAGTCGAGCTCTGAACGATAGAAGGAAGGAAGGAAGAAGATGAGCAATAAGCACGGCCCTCCCAAGCACCAGAACAAGTTCGCTTGGAAACCTAACGCCGGTCGCAAAATCAACGAGACGGTGATTATTTCAATCCACAATCAGATTTTGATTTTTTTCCCAATTTTCTGAATTAAATTTGTTTAAGATATTGAAGAAAGAAAATTCTTCGGCTGTGAATGTTTAGGAAGTTGGAGGGAGGTTCAGGCCGCTGTCGGAGGTCACCGGCGTATGCCATCGCTGTAAGGAGCAGATCGAGTGGAAACGCCGTTACGGCAAGTACAAGCCTCTCTCCGAGCCTGCCAAATGGTATTTTTTTTCTTTTTCTTTTTATTTTTTGTATTGATTGGGTGAGTTTTGTAAGTAACAATTGAAACGTTTTCAGCCAACGTTGTTCGAAACGCAATGTCCGTCAGGCTTACCATAATCTATGTCACGGTTAGCTTCAAATTACAGGCTTTTTTTACCCTTTTCTTTTTTTGGTTTTAATGATTTGCTCTGAAACTGATTTTACAGTTGTTTATAATGTTTTTGTTATTTGGGTTTTGTTGTTAGGTTGTGCCAAGGAGCATGGTTTATGTGCAAAGTGTTGTTGCCATGTGAGCCAGACGGTTGGAAGGTTTGCCTCACAAATGTTCCATGTTATTTCATCTGCAAATTATATTGTGTTGGAAAGTTTTCTAATTTACGTTGAATTTTCGTTTCAACTTTTATTAAAATGTCTTAGGGATTTGACTGAAGTAGAAGCTGAGCAGAAGATGCTTGAGGAGGTTTGTCTGTTATTTGAAATTCTGAAATTTGGTGGAATGTAAAAGGTTGGTTTTGAATTGAATGTTGATGGGATTTGTTGGTTTTGCTATCAGGCTATCAAGAATGCTCGAGAAAGGGACAGAAGGTCTCTAGTTCGAGCTGTAAGCTTCCATTTTCTCCGTTTCTCTGTTTACTTTCTTTCACTTGTTCTTCTAAAATAAATGTCTGCGAATGAATTCGAATTGTTGGAATTGTTTTTCTCTATATTTGTTTCATTTTATAAGTTCCCATTTGATGATTTATGTGTATATGTCAGTGTATTTTCTATAAAGTGTTGGTGGTAATCGCTTCACCTCATTTTCCTCTTCTTCCAAGTTGGCTCTTTTATGTGTGCAGTTGTGAATTTTCATTTATAGTCAGCAATATGAATCTGAAATTTATGAGAACGTATGGTTTTAACTTTTGTACTCTTCTTATATGCAATATGAAACTGTTTTGTCCATGTTACCATTCTTTGCTATTGGGTGAGCACGTTGTATTCATGTCTGTCATATAGTATAGCTTATAGAATGTGTCATGTTCACTCTTATTCGCTTTCCATCCTACTGGAACAGATGAACAAAGGGAAATCGAATGATTCAGCTGAAACTACAATCGAGAGTGTAAACAAGGTTGGGGAGTTATTTCCATCGGCAACTCTTGAAGACTATGCAGAATTGAGCAGAGATGATGATGAAGATGACAATGATGAAGGGCGAGTTTTGTAACTAAGAAAGGTGGAAACAGAGTTTACGTAGTTGTGTTGAGCATGAAATTCGCCCCTTGATAGCATTAGCATGCATCGTGTTGTTTTTCAACAATATGAAGAACGCCTAAATATAGGAATGCAATATTTATTCCGACAAGAAATTTTTTTTTCCCCCCGACTTATTGCAAGAAGATGAGGATTATTATTATTTAAAAAATAATAGGACTAGTAGTAGTAGTAACTCTACTTATCTTGCTCTTTACGATCCTTGAAACAGGATCTCCAATATTTTTTTTTTTTTGTAATTAGTACTGACTGCAATGTACTAATGAATAGAAAAGGTTTCATGTGATTTTATGTGAGAGTTTTTTACTGTAGTAAAAAAAAGGTTAGATATGACTGTCTTTTAGAGCGTTTTACTATAACAAAATTCAAATTTTAAACTCGAATCGGTGAAATGAACGGATGTTCGTTTATTGGATCCAACTTGTTGAAAACTTGGAGCCTTCACACTTTGTATGGGCAGTAATATGTTCTATGATTCCCATCCCGAGTATTAAACTCTTCTTGACCATGGATGAGTGATCCATAACGTGCAAGTTAATCAAGATTTTAATGCGAAATAACGTGTTTTTTGAGTTGATTGCTTGGATTTCGGAATGTTCAATTAAGTAAGAAGATGCTTGTCTCTTGAGCATCACACATTCATGGCAAATAACTATATAGAGAGACGTCTGAGCACCTACGAAATCGAAAAGCCTGAAACATGAAATTATTATTATTATTATTATTATTATTATTATTATTATTATTATTTTAAAAAGTCACTGATCTTGCTTATGAAGTCAACTCCAGAAGGATTGGATCAAGGCTTCACTAAAAGTCATTCCATGAAAAGTTCAATTTTAGACAATGCCGCCAAAAAAAAAAAAAAAACACCAAAGCCCTGGAAATGCCTTAATGGAGGCCTTCTTCCCTTCATGTTATGCACTCTTCTTCTTGCCAGCCTCCTTGCCATGATAACAATTGGGTCCACTGTTGCGTATCCGCGTGTTCTACAGTCAAAGTGGCTGCCTACCTTATTCACTTCACAGCCAAATATCCCACCTGCAGACCCAAGTAGGAGTTTTGCTCAAGCAACTGCATGATGAGAGTTCAGAATCTAAAAACCTTGCCAAAGTTTCTGATCAACTTCTTCACATTGCCCTTTCTTTGGACAAGCTTTCAAATAGCATATCCGGTCTGTGCAGCAACAATGAGGATGAAAGAAATGAGGTGGTAAGTCATATGGATCGAGATTTAAGTGAACCCGAGGAAGATGAAGCTGATGCTCCCGAAGATCTTCAATTCAGGTGAGCTTCATAACTAACACTTCACCTAAACCCAGCTGGCTAATTGGGAAGAAAAACTATTTTGGGTTGGAGACTGTGAACCCATCAATTTGATTATCATGTCGAAGTATGGCTTCTCATTTAGACTGATACACGAGTTACAAGCTCCACGGGACATGTCCAGACAATTGGGATATGGCTCAGAAGCTGATAGCCAACGGGTGCGACCCATTGCCAAGAAGAAGATGCTTCACAAGAACACCAGCTCACTACACTAAGCCATTTCCTATAAACTCCTCTCTATGGACTCAACCGAGTGATGCTAACATCTTGTGGAGCCATTACAAGTGCAAGGACTACCCTTGTCTTGTTTCTAATGAGACAGTGGACAAAAGAGGTTTCTTCAAATGTGCCCATTGTTTCAGCCTCTCAAAACAAAGGTGGGATATTCCAAAGAACGAGTCCGTCTCTGCAGAATTCACCATTGACAAAGTTCTGAGCTTGAAGCCAGGGGAGATCCTGATCGGTCTTGATTTTAGCCCTAGTACCGGAACGTTTGCTGCTATAATGAAAGAGTGAAATGTCACCATTGCATCGGCTACTTTGAACTTAGGGGCTCCTTTCAATGAAGTCATTGCCTTAAGAGGTCTTCTTCCTCTCTACATATCGGTTGGTTCAAGATTGCCTTTTTTGGACAATACCCTTGATATGATATATTCCACTCTGTTCTTGGATGGTTGGATAGGAATGGAACTTCTTTAGTTTGTGTTGTTTGATTGAGACCGTGTCCTTCGGCGGAAAGGGATTCTTTGGATAGACCGTTTCTTTTGTAGGAAAGAAGATATGGAGGAATATTTGGATGGGTTCAAGAGCCTCGGCTATAGACCTTTACTATGGATAAGCTTGGGGATGAGCTTTTCATCTCCGCAGTTCTCGAAGATCCCATCAGAGGTTAGTGTAACCACGCTTTATATATGTACTCTAACGAAAGTTATTTACCTATATATATATGTATATATATTATATTCAGTTATTATTGTTGTGACCATAGTGGGCGATTCTAAACATTGTGATACTCTACACATACATTGACACAGAATTTCAATGTTTAGCTTTTCTTTTTCTTTTTTTCAATTCCTGCGGAGGAGCTGGACCTTCCAGTGTTGAAAAAGAAATCGCCACGCCGTCTATTGTTCATAAATTATCTTGCAAAATTTGTGGATAGTTTTGAAGAATAACATCATAGCATAGTATAACACATCATAATAAAAAAAAAAAATGACATCATAACATAGTATACATGGGAAAAGAGTAAGCAACGATGGTATTTATTCCAGAGTAATTAATAAAATTTTCTTTGCACAGTGATATGCACTCGCTATAGGAGAAGGAAAAAAAATTTCAATTGATGGAGCGATACAACAAAATTTAACTTCAAAAACCTCGGTAAGGATCTCAAGTCCTTTTTCCAAAAATGTTTAAGTAAATGAATTATGAAAACACATTATCGGCCTCCAAATTACCATGGGCTTGCTCTGGAAGTCAGTTGCAATGTAATAAATTCTGGTGTATATCAAAAACAGCCATCGTCCAAAATATGTTGATCCTACCTAGCTAAAGGAACCGAATCTAACCCTTGCAAAGCTAGAAACTAATGTCATGGAGGACTTCTTACTCGAATCGATCATTCTTTGGCACATAAGCGCTCTGTATAAGAATTAAATGTACAAAAAAAGTGGTACATGAGTAGAGAATTAAGCTTCCATTGTACCAACATCAACAAAATAACCACGTTAAGAGACGGAAAAACTGTGCCAAAGAAAAAAGGATAACACGGAGAAAATGAATGTTATAGTCCATACTCAGATATTCATAAGTCAGTATCATTGAGGTTCCCCAAGCTGACATGCTGAAAAATCTTGGACCCAGGCCTCTGTAGAAGCCTTTCCAGCCCTCATCCTTGATCAAGCTTTTAATAACTTGCCTAGCATTGTGCCCCCTTTCATGTCCCATCACCTTTGGTGCAGCAAGAGCCAATTAAAATATAATTAAAAAAAAGTATCTATGCAACATAATGTACAGGAAAATTGTTGTGTGCATATTGACTATATGTAAATATAAGACTCATTAAGATGAAATCGAGAAACCAGGGCAATGCAACTGATGACAAATTAAGATGGTTTTACATCAACTATGTTCCATGAATACCACATACCTGTAAGCGTGTCTTGATGGTGTCCAGTGGGGTTGTTATGCAGGATGCTGTTGCACCTGCAATAATTCCTCCAGCGGCTTGGACTAACATTATCTTCCCCTCGCCAGGAGCTTTTTCTGAATTTCCATTGTCCAAGATCCTGCAGTACAGATCACAAATCATATACTAGACAACCTGATTGTTGACATCAAAACATACAATGAATCATTGGTTACTACTTGCTAGCTAGGACCATTTATGCTAAAGATACATTGTCATCATATTCAATTTCTGAACTTGTGATTTTATAAATCAAGGATTCAATTCTAGCTCAGTCTACGCTAACCTAGCTCGCTCAACACACTTAAAGTTCATAGATAAAGATAATCATTTCTCACCTCCAGATGAACCGTTGGCTTGAACCATAACTTGCCCACCAAACTGCACTAGAAGGGGAGTAAGTCATAACTGATAGGCCAAAACCCCTATATAATCCCCAGATGCCATCAGTCCTCAAAACCTTACGAACAACATCCAAGCCTCCATTATATTTTGCGTGGCCCGAGTACCCCTGTACCATCAACTTTTGACTAACCTAACGAGGATCCACAACCAAAAGAGTATTAGCATGTTTTCTCCTCTTCATTTATTTTCTTCCTAATGGATTCAAAACTAGATGATAAGAAAGATCCAATTCATAAATTACATGTGTGTCTATGAATGTAAATAAACCAGGATTACAAAGTTATAGCAATATATATATATATATATATATATACACACACACACATAGAGAGAGAGAGACCTAATACATAATTGCTAAGAGATTGAAGAAACCCAAAACAAGCATTTTACTAAAATTTTATCCGACACTTCAACCATATGTCAACATGAGAAACCACAAACTCGCATTCCTCAAAATCCATATACATAATTACATATACATCACAAACTTCCTTATTTAATTCTTCTTTCTAATTTTTATTTCATTTTACTTTTTGCCTTTTTAATTGTATGAGTTATATTAGTTGGCGTCCAAAATTAGATGATGACGGCATTCAAACATAGAACAAGGATTAGAGTTTCCATACCACATCAATCGGAACAAAGACAGCC
The DNA here is from genome assembly GCF_000414095.1 of Morus notabilis. Classification (NCBI taxonomy): domain Eukaryota; kingdom Viridiplantae; phylum Streptophyta; class Magnoliopsida; order Rosales; family Moraceae; genus Morus; species Morus notabilis. The sequence goes on along the minus strand of NW_010362042.1, from coordinate 449,552 downwards.
TGAGAGAAAAGAGATGCAGTCATGCCACCTAAGCCATTTGCAACAGCTGCCTGTGTGGGCTCAGATAATTTTAATGGTTCCACCATCTTGAAGGCCGCAACTTTGGTAGTCTCTAAAGCAGTAAGGAATATGATCCTGGCAGGAACAGCACCAGTAATTACTGTGCCAAACCCTTTATAGAGTCCAGGAATCCCATCTGTTCTAAGTAAGCCACGGATGACAGAGAATGCATTTCTCTCAGCAGCGTCCTTTGAAGCAACCTGTAGCCTGGTTTTCACAACAGAAACTGGGTATAGTGCTACTGTAACTCCCGTAAAGAGGCCAGCTCCTACGACATAAAATTTAGTTTTATCAAGCCTGCAGAGTTGGATAAAGAGAAACAAAGATTTAGACATTCAAAGAATCCAATAGAAAGCCAAAGCATTAACCAATTGCATAAGAGGCTGAACCAATAGTAAGAGGATAAAAACAATGACGCCAAACTTGAGGAGACGCTCAAATACAAGGACAATAAATAAATAAAACAAACATAGAGGTAGCCAATTTATGAAACCTGAGTTTTTCATAAACTCCAACGGCAAAACTCGTCATTCAAATAAAATTTCACTACCGTGATTAAGATGAATATAATCGAAACAAGAGAGAATCTATGATGTAGCTAACAACTTCTCCCTCAAGTACTCTCAACCCTTCTCCATCTCCATTTTCATAGACATTTTCTTCAACAATCAAAATATAACACATCAAACTGAAGTGCCAAATGGGAAACAACCAAATAAAGAATCAAAAATCATTTTCAACAGAATCCCACAATAATATTTATTGAATGGAAGTATGAAACAAACACACAGACGCACGTATAGCGACATCTTAGCATTCAAATCCCTGGGATGATGTAATGCCCCGAAAACCAATCCAAATAACAAAAATAAATTTAAAAAAAAATCCTCTTTTAATTCCAGTTGTTTGAAAAAATGCCCACTTATATACAAATACAAAAATTTCCTTTCACTCTTTCGTCAAACCTAATATTTTACAATTTTCCAATAGTTTCCGTCCAACTCTTCCACAGATCCCAATTCTCAGGAATCAAACAAAATGACAATACATAAATTCCATATCCGCAAACCATAAAAAGAGGGAAAAATACATAACAAATTGCGATCTTTAAAACTATAAAGGTGAATAAGACAGCGATTATATTATACCCAAAACAAAAGAGGCGAACTTAATTAAACAAAGAAATGAACATAAAGTGGAAATGGAAACCGTACTTGTCCCAGTTAATCTCGGTCTGACCAAATGACTGGGTGCGAGCGTTTGATGCAGCCATGGAATCCGCCGAATCTTGAACGAAAAATTAAAAATATATCAACAATGCATTCTTCTCGGAAGACGAACCAGAATCTTGAAGATCTCCGAAACGGCGCCTCTCTATGAAGAACAGATTTCTTAAAGATTGTTAAACTTCGAAACCGCCGAGAATGAGTTTTTTCTCCAGGTTTGGCACTTTTTGGATTGCTTGGAGCTGAATCCACTCTCTATGAATTTCGTTTGATTTTTGTTTTTTCTTTTTTTGTTCTGACTTTTTTTATGGAGTTTTCTTGATGGGCGCTCGTTCGGCGGTTGAAGGCTTGCTGCCTCGTGGTGAAACGTTTTTTTGGTTAAAATCAGGTCTTGTTTAGAGCCGAAATCTGTCGCATGTTTTATACCCCTCTCTTTTCATTAATTTGAGTTTAGAATTTATATTTTATTATAGTAAAAAAATTTTAAAAACAGTCACATTTAATTTTTTTATTATAATAAAAAATTCTCATATAAAATTACATCTCAACTCAAATTAAAAACTTAAATTAACGAACTAAACGGCACTTAATAAATTAGTATAAGTTTGGTTCGGATTCAGAATTATATTGAGAATTATTCTAATTTATGTATATTTTTTATGAGAAAAAATACTATAACGAGTCATGAATTATGATTTAATTCATGACACGAATTCTCGTATCAAATACTTCCTTAAAGATTTATAATTTTATAAAAGATAAAAATCATTTTTGTACATATATTATAATGAAACATGCAATTACCATTTTACATTTTTAATAATATTAAAATTGATACATTTTAAGAGTATGTTTGTTTCATAACTCTTAAGTTAAAAATTTAAATTGTGTATATGAGAGAAAAATATTATAATAAAAAATTAAATTTAAATTTTTATAAAAAAAATATTGTACTAAAAAAATTTGAGTTATGACTTAAATTGTGAAATGAAGCCTAAATTTTAAAAACATCTTTGAGATACTGTAACAACTTTTTGTGATGTGAAATGTCTAAACTACCCCTCTCATTAATTTATTCTGAATTAAATTTTACAAAATGCATTAAAATTTTAAAAAAGTACTGTAGAAAAAATTAAAAAATACCTCTCGCTTCTCCTCTCTGAGTCTCTGTCTCGACTCTCTCCTCTCTTTTTCTCACCCCCTCTCTATCTCTCTTACTCTGCATTTCTCTCTCTTCTTTTCTCTAACCCAGATAAGATTTTCTTCATTTTTTCCCCACCAAATCTGTAAACAATATTAAACCAACCAAACAAAATCTACAATAAATAACACATATAAAAAGTGAAGGCTTTGAGTTTGTGGTTAACGCATGTGGGCTCATTACGCCGTTGCCGACTCCATCACCACCGTCCCAAAAAGGCTGAGTTCATCATTTCCCAAATTAATAACCATATTACAGAAACCAAGTAAAAGGAAAATTCAATCCATCAAAATCTCTCAAATTAAAGAACACATCACAACACAAGCAAATCGATGATAATAAATCATAAATTAAAAATAGAATTATTTTCATAAATACCTTCTAATTCAAAGCGTCCTTAAATTTTTTAAAATTATTAAACACCCTATCTATAAAAAAAAAAAAAAAAAAAAAGATTCAAAATGTCTCTTTCGTTTCATTCCATTTATAATACTAACATGTTTAATTTGTTGACATGTCACATCTTAAATATTACTTAAAAGATATTAAGGTCTGACATAATTTATCAAAATAATTAAATATTAAAAAATAACGATACAAAAACTTATTTTAAATAGAAAAAGAAAATTTTTGGGCCCATTTGGTAATGATTTTAAAATGTTTTTGCTTTTAATATAAATGTGAAAATAAGATTATTTTAAAAATCATGTTGAGACTGATTCTGAAATTGCATTTGATTAATTTTTTAAGAAATTATTTTGAGTATAATAAAAAAATAAAATCGTGTTTGATTATAATTATTAATTAATATATTATAATATTATTAATAAGTTGAGACAACCTTAATCTAAGAAGCCGTCTCTTAAAACTCTCAGTAAAACATGATAACTGACAGTATCGATTTCTGAGCCCAGCTTTACAGTTTTACCGAAAACGCGACTCACATAACTTTGATTTTATTAATTGGTAATTAAGGAATTCTTTAAATATTAGAGTGCTTCTCGAAGCATTACTAACACTGTACAATACTCATAAATTCTTATGAACAGAATTACGAGTTATAGTCAAATAAAAAATTTCTCCCGCCTTAATTCGCGGTGAGGATTATCAACGAGTCATAACATAAAAATTTTCGACATAAAATTTTATTTATAGAATTTTAGAATAATATTATTAACTCCAAAAATCATTCATTACAAAATATATCATTATTTAAGAAATCTATGATTTAATTACATAAATTACTCTAATTAACATCAAGATTTTTCGGTTCATTACATAAGTACTATAATTTTAGAATAATATTATTATCTCCATAAATCTTTCATTACAAAATATGTCATTATCTAGAAAATTCATGATTTAATTACGTAAATTACATTAATTAACATCAGGATTTTCCCTATCATTATATAAGTACTAGAAAATAAAAACATAAAAGGAAAAATAATTTTCAATCGTTTTCTAATTTTTTTATAAAAATCATTCTTATTATTTTTTTTTTCATTTTCAAAATATTTATTAAACAAATACAATTTACAAAGTATTTTCATTTTCGTACCTTAGAAGACGTACAAAATTGTTTTCAACCAAAAATTAATTCCAAAGGCATCCTCAGTTTCGCAACAGAGCAGGGATGGAAGATTGATACTGCTGAATCCGGCGTTGCATTAGTGATTAAAAGTGTCACGAAGAATGAGGTGTTGGGTCTTAGTGGTCCTATTATTGCATATATTTGCTCTCTCTCTCTTCTTATATGAATATCTCATGTGCCCAGATTGGCCAATTTGAGATTGCAAAGTTTGGTCTCCTGTCAGGCTCATCCTATTGTTGGATTGATAAGATAGCAAATTGGATTACCAATATTGTCTGTAATGACTTTTCTCCCTTTCATTGAAATCTCACGAGTTTCCTTTAAAAAAATACACTTAAGATCAAAACAAAAAAATGAAAAGGAAAACCTTTCTCCCTTCCTCTTCTCTCTCGCCGAACTTGTTACGAAACCTCACATTCTAGAGGTCGTCATCGGATTTGGTCGGGACTGGCTGGAATGTGAGGTGGGTGGTAACAGATCTTGAAGGTTGTGGGGTGGATGGAGTTGGGGGACTCGATTGAGAGTGAATATTGGAGGTGGATGGCAGAGGTTGTTGGTGAAGAAACTCGGCGGCGATTTTGGACTTGTGGTACCGGAGGATGAGAGGGGCGTAGAAGGGCTGGGCACCGGAGGTTGGTGCTCAAGTGGCTGGTTTTTTCAGATCTCAGATTTGCGAAGTTTTTTATTTTGTTTTTAAATGATTTTTTTAATATTCAAAATTAGTTTTAGAAAATAATTTTAATCTTTTTAGTAATTAATTCATTTCTTAGAGATTAATTCATATTGTTTTCAGATTAATTAAGTTTTAATATGATAATATAATGCCACGTCATGGAATCTGTTAGTGTTGTATACGAAATTGTACGGGAGGGGTGTTTTGAATTTTTTTTATAAATTAAAAGGCGTTTTGAACCATTTTAAAACATTATGACGCGTTTTGAATTAAGGTACATATTTCAAGAGTAATTATGAAAATAATCCTTAAAGTCAGCTGGACTTGCCGGAGGGAAGAATGGGGAAGAGAGAGTTTGCTTGAGAGAGAAGTTTTTTTGTTTCTAAGTTTTTTTTTTGGTTAATTTTTAAATGTTTAAAAATAATTTCAGAATTTGTTTTAAAATTTATTGATCTTTAGTTAATTAATGAGAGGGTATAAATGACATTTTATATCTCATAAAAGGGTCTAAAAGTACTTAAAAGATGTTTTTAAAAACTTGAAAGTGTCATTTTAATATTATAAAAAATATAAAATATTAACTACATGTTTTGATATAACACAAGATACTAAAATGATTTTATTTCATTTTATAAATGCCCATAAATTATATATATCCTAATTCAATGTACCTTAATTATATATAAAAGAAATGGTGTATAATACATTTGTTCTCTTTAAATCCTCTGTAATGTTAATGGATTTGGAAGAAAGTATTTAAGTCCCTTATTTAAATAAAAAATAAGAGGAAATTAGACATAAATTATTTGAAATGAATAGCAGTTTATTTAAATGTTTTCTTTTACGATCAGTAAAAAATATTTTATTTATGTAGTAAAAAATATTTTACTAATTGTTAAAAAAATACGTTAAAAAATATTTATAATAAATTTAAATAAAACATTTACATAATAAACCGTTAAATCTAAAATTATTATTTATTTAATTTAATTTTATAAATCTATTATTTATACCTTCTTTTAATATAAAATTATAGTTTATATAATATTATAAACGAGTCAGAACAATACCAATATTTTGAATGTTGGTAGAATTTTGAACGCCTCTGTCTAATTGAAGGGAAGAAATGGACACTTTCAAAAAGAAATATCTCCAAGATATATAGTTCAGTGCATTTATGAAATTAATTTTGTGAGAATTATATAATAATTTGCTCGGGGGTGAATGTGAATGCTTGCCTAATCCGGTGCCGTATTGAACTGTACTTTCTTCATTTTAAATTGGGTCCATTCGAATAATTTTGATAAATACTTTTTAAAAGTGTATGAATTATGATTTTTATTTGTTACTCTTAATTCATAATCTTTTTAATCAAAGAATTATACTAATAAAATGATATTTATCAAAAATAAAAAATAAAAATCTAGACTCATTCAATATTTTTTTATTCTCTCCTGTGGACTTTTTTTTTTCCTTTTTTTTCTCTCTTTTTGTTCTCCCTTCTTTTGTTTGGGTAATAAAGTTTTGCTAAAGGAATGATGGATTAATTTAGTTCTTGCGGGTTGAACTCATAATTTAGTTCTGTTGTAGTTTTTTCTCAAGAAATTTTAATAAAAAAATTATTATTGATGAATTTTCTCATAAAATTTAAATTCATAATAAAAAAGATAAAAATTAATTTTGGTAAGGAAACAGAAAAATAGAAAAAAAAAAGATGAAAGAGAAAAAAATACGTGCATGAGTTGAGAAGCTGACATGAACATAGGAAAATAATTTGTATAGAGATAAAAGGAAAATAAATGTCGAGAAATAAAATGTAAAAAGATAAAATGAGTTTTTGGCCTCGTTCACTTTATAGATTTAAATTTTTAATTTGAGTTGAGATGTGATATTTTTTGAGAGCTTTTTACTGTAACAGAAAAAGTTAAATGTGACATTTTTTAAAAATTTTTTACTGTAAAAATTTAAAATTAAAAACTTAAATCGGTGAAATAAACGAATCCTTCATTGATCAATTATTCGGAAAATCCCATCAAAAGAAACCAAAAAATAGAAAAAGAAAACAGATACGTGCGTGAGATGAGAAGCTGACAGAGAGAGATCCAGGGGAGTTTACAACTGTACAGTGTACATTAACAAAAAAGAAAAAAAAAAAGTCCGAGCAAAAAAAAAGTGAAATGGAACTCACTTTCTATACAGATAGGCACTGATGATGACACGTGGACATGAAACGCGGATTTAAGCGACGAATTCACGCTCACACGTCATTAAAATGAGCTGTCCTTATACGTTTGTGGTCTGTCAGGCATTAACCTCTAAAAAATGCTTCAGCAAAAAAAAAAAAAAAAAAAATCTAAGGAATGTGGTCTAAAAAAAAATTATTTTCTTTTTTTCAACAAACTCTTCACCCTTTTTTTCCATTGGCTAATTTTCTTTTTTATGACCCACACAATTCATAAAAAAAGGTTGAGTCAAACAAAAACAAGAGAGAGAAAATCACAAAAGCAAAGACTTTAGAGAAAATGACCCACGTATTTTTTTTTTATTTGTAAATAAAATCTACAAGCACTTGACTTTCTATCAATAAAACCCACCGAATGAAGGTTTAGAAAACCAAAAAAAAAAAAAAAAATTCCACGACTCCCATCTGGCAAACATTATGATATCTAATGACAAATTCTATCTTCAAGAAAAAAAAAAAAAAAAAGAGGAAGTTTAGGCATTTTTCAAAAGGAATTATTACGTCTACATTGGCATAGAGATGAGAGACATCCAATGAACAAGGTCACGAAAATTAACAAAAACAATGCACTATAAATTGGAAACAATACCGTTCAAAAAAAAAAAAGGGAACAATATTGTCCCCTTAAAAAGTTGGAAACACCAAATATCAATCTCAATTGAAGTAAAAAAAGGAAAAAGAAAAAAGAGCAAATTTTTTCAACCCCATGAAATATTGCCTAGTGGAGATTGTTCCTCTTTTTCTCATTTTCGTCACCGTTCGTGTGTGCCAAGTAATGTCCATAAAACACAAACAACGAAAAGGCGTTTTTGTGAAAAAGGGTAAGAGAATTACGTGTTACAATTGTAAAACGAGACAGTAAAAAAAAAAAAATATATATA
>NW_010362042.1:440817-441639 GCF_000414095.1 Morus notabilis | reverse complement strand
AAAGAAAAAAAAAAAAAAAAATCCAAGGCACAGTCAAACACAACACATGTGGATTTTCTAGAAGGTCGTTAATACTCTTTTATTCCGATCATCACAACTGTCTCGCATCCATTATCTCAGCCGTATTTATCTCCCCTTTTATACAAGGAATGCACATTGGGAGGGAAAAAAAAAAAAAAAAAAAAAAAAAAAAAGAAAACCCTTCAGTCTAATGTAAACTCTCATGTTCATTACACCATATTCCAATTTTCCAATATATTAACACCTTTCATTTTCTGTTCTAGCTGTTTTTCTTTCTTTTTTCTTTTTTTAATTTAAACTGCGGAATCTTATATTACACGTTTATTGCTTTATTTATTAGATTGGGCTTAAAAGTCCACCACTACACTTTCATAGCTTAAAACTGACCTTATTCACGAGGCAAGAACCACTCTTTCTGGTCTCCGCGTTATTCTCTATCTCTCTCTCCTCTTTCTCTCTCTAGAAACCAGAGCAGGAAAAACAAAACATTCTATCGAGAAGAAAACTCACTCACAGTCAGAAAATGGCTTCTCTTTTCATATCTACGACGACTTGGGACTCCAAATTTACTACTTACATCACTTTGTTCGTTTTTCTGCTTTCTTCTTCTATCTTCATTTCAACAGGTTAGCATATATATATATATATATACACACACACACACGAAATATATATTGTTCAATCTTTCAGACTAGAATCTTTATTATTGTTTTTCTAATGTTTTGACGTGTTCTTTCATAAGCTGGAATCGTTTTGGTCTCTTTCCATGGCGATTGTATTTTTTTTTCACTTTGTTTTGGC
>NW_010362042.1:413860-440786 GCF_000414095.1 Morus notabilis | reverse complement strand
ATTCCTGCATTTCTTCCTTCTTTATGATTATTTATTTATCTTTTTTTGTTTTGATATGTTTTTAATTATTATGTATTATTACCGAGGTAGTTGGATAAGGAATTTTGGTCTGATAGGAATAGGATTGTATTGTGTTTTTTCATTTTAAAGAAAGTAGAAATTCAAAAGCTTTTTTTTTAATTTCTCTTGCCCGAGTGCTCCTGTTTCCAGAAAGCTCTTTTTCTTTTGTGAAAATAATCAAATAAAAAATATAAAAGAAAATTAATGCTTTTGGTGATGGTGTAATGATGTTCGCCCCTGGAAGCAGAGTCTGTATAATTAGTGCACGAATGGAGATATAAATTTCACAATTAAATAAAATTTCTCTTATATTCGCCCTTAACAAATTCAGAAAATTGTGAAACATATAACTCGTTATCTGATATTTTATTTGTTGAAGTACAATTTACTTTTTTGTTTTTCCTTTTGCATTCCCCCCAAGTTCTACAGTGAATTTATGTTCATGGGCAATAATGGAAATCCATTAGTTCTTCCTCTGTTTTACTAGCTTTGTTTGATAATAGAATTTCCCCCGTTTCTTATTTTTAATTAATTGTGCATATAAATCTGTTTTCATTTAATGGAAAGTTACATTATTTACCACAAAGGTTTTTAACAATTTTATTTTTACTCTTCTCCAGAAGCCTATGATGCACTTGACCCGAATGGAAATATTACAATCAAATGGGACATCATGTCCTGGACCGCTGATGGCTATGTTGTAAGTACTAATTTGTTATATAATTAACTTATTTACAACATTGAGATTGATTTTTCATGTTGTATCACTTTATATTTCACTTATTAGGTTGTATGAAATAAAGAATACGTGAAAAGAAATAGTTGCTAATTTTTGCTTTTTTGAGCTGATTTGTGAATATCCTAGACCAAATGAAATTTATATGATTTTTTCTTAGAGCTTTAATATGTTTATTTTAATTTATTAGTCAAATAACCAATAAGAATTGTTTTGGTAATTACCAATAGCAACACTTTGATATTGTTCACTTGAGACCTGTTTATCCACGGATTGGGGTGATTAAATACTTAATTCGGGTCTTAATTTTCTTCAATAGGCTACTGTTACACTTTACAACTTCCAGCAATACCGTCACATCGAAGCCCCAGGATGGCAACTGGGGTGGACATGGACAAAGAAGGAGGTTATATGGAACATGGTGGGAGGCCAAGCCACAGAGCAAGGAGATTGCTCGAAATTCAAAGGGAATATCCCACATTGCTGCAAGAAGAACCCGACAGTCGTCGATTTATTGCCTGGGACTTCTTACAATCAACAGGTTGCAAATTGCTGCAAAGGGGGAGTGCTCAGTTCATGGGCGCAAGATCCAGCTAACGCTGTAGGCTCATTCCAGATAAGTGTTGGTAGCTCAGGAACAACCAACAAGACAGTCAGGGCGCCGAAAAACGTGACTCTCAAAGCACCGGGGCCTGGCTATACTTGTGGACGTGCAAGCATTGTCAAGCCCAGCAGATTCACTACCTCGGATAAACGGAGAGTCACACAAGCTTTGAGTAAGAAGTTAAACATAATATGTTGTTGGATGCTAATATATCAGTAAGGTTGCTGAGATTTTGGACTAATCCACCTCTATTTTTTTAATGGCAGTGACATGGAACATTACTTGTACATATTCACAATTTCTGGCTTCCAAAACCCCAACCTGCTGTGTTTCTCTCTCATCGTTTTACAATGATACAATAGTTTCCTGCCCTACTTGTTCATGTGGCTGTAAAAGTAACACGACGGGAGGCTGTGTGGAGTAAGTTTTCTCATCTAGAAACAATGTCACCTTTTAAAGATAGAAAAAAAAAAGAGGTTATTTTCTCAGATATTTGCATAATTTACAGGGGGAAGTCGCCACATATAGCTTCAGTTGTCCAAGGTTCTAACAGGAATGCTATTACACCTCTGGTGCAATGTACCAGTCATATGTGCCCTATCCGAGTTCACTGGCATGTTAAAGTAAACTACAAGGAATATTGGCGGGTAAAGGTCACGATTACAAACTTCAACTACGCGTCAAACTACTCGCAATGGAACTTAGTCGTCCAACACCCCAACTTTGAAAATCTGACCCAGATTTTCAGTTTTAAGTACAAGTCATTAACACCTTATGCATCGATAAGTAAGTCCATCCTAACTTATTGGAAAATCTCCTTTGTCTGTGTATTCTGTTGTCATGTTAATTGTTCTGTGTCTCTTTTATGATGTCTTGTAACGTTCTTCTTTTAACAGATGATACTGGCATGCTATGGGGGATAAAGTTCTACAATGATTTGCTCATGCAAGCTGGACCTAAGGGCAACGTGCAGTCGGAGCTTCTCTTCCGGAAGGATAAATCGACTTTTAGTTTTGAGAAAGGTTGGGCTTTCCCTCAAAGGATTTATTTCAATGGTGATAATTGTGTCATGCCACCCCCCGACGCCTATCCAATGTTGCCAAACGCCGGCTCAAGAAAGTACATCTCGCTGCTCACTTTATTCATAACTTCCATATTGACATTCGCATTCATATATGCGTTTGCTTAAGTCAGTGTTCTTGTAAATGTGTAAGTAATTAAATTCTCAAGCGGACTAGTTCACCCCGATAGTTCGGTCTAGCAACCGAGTTGTTCTTGAACATGGGTGATTTGAATTTTGAACCAAATATTTAATGAATTGAGGTGGTGCTGATCTTAATTCCTTGTAGCTTCATGGATGGTGAATTCACTGCCATTTTGTTACTCGTAGTTTTTGTTTTGTATATGTAACAGATACAAGGATAAATAACAATTAATGTGAGTTGGGGTTTTGATAGTACAATAAATATTTATTTTTTTATTTTTTTATCTTTGCGTTCTCATTTTGCTGCTTTGTTCTACCAATTTATAATCTCTGTTATACAAATGGAAGTATTTAATCTCTCTATTCACAAGGCACAAATCAAAATACAACTGAAGTATTGTTCTTTCATGACTTGGCCAAACAAGGGTCTCGTTTTCTCTCAAGGCATGTATTAGTACTTTATACTCTGTGCACCATATCTCCAAAATTTTTGAACACATACAAAGAATGTAGCAAAAGTATATAACCAATCACTGAAGAACTATGAACAGGAAAAGCAAAGAGGAAATCAGTTTTGAGAAGGAAATCAGGAGGTTTTTATGGGCAGAATTGGGCAGATAAGGGTATGCATCAGGTGGAGGCATCAAGCATTCCTCGCCATTGAAGTAGACCTTCCGAGGAAATCCCCATCCATTCTTCAAAGTAAAAGTGTTCTTGTCCTTTTGAAGAAGAATCTCAGACTGAACATTCCCAGATGGCCCAGCTTCCATTAGCAAATCATTATAGAATTTCAAGCCATAGAACATACCCGTATCATCTGCATAAAATTTGGTGGACACATATAAACATTATTACCATCTGAAAAATAGTTCAAAACTATATGAAGAATTTTTTTTTATGGAGACTCACTTATGTTTCCGTAAGGAACAAGAGGCTTGTAGTCAAAGCTGAAGACTTGCGTGACATTGTCAAGGTTGGGATGCTGAATAGCCAGTGTCCAAAGCGTGTAGTTCAGCCTATAGTTGAAGTTTGTGATGGCGACCTTCACCCGCCAATAGTCCTTGTAGTTGACCTTCACATGCCAGTGGACTCGAATCGGGCACATGTGGTGGGTGCACTGCAGCAGCGGGGCGTTGCTCTTCTTCGGAGTGTTTATTCCGACCGATTTAAGAATTTTTGAGTTGGGTCTGAAAAACAATATTATTTTCATCACGGTTCTAACACTTTGTTACAGATACTAAAATTGGAGATGTTTGGAATTAGAAACTTACTTGACACAATTTCGCTTGTCTTGGCAACCACAAGCACAATGAGGACAAGAAGTGATTGTATCATTATAGAAGGATGATAGAGAGACGCAACAGCTAGGATTTTTCCTCGCCAGAATCTGTGAGTATGTGCAGGTCACATTCCATGTCACTGCATATATAAAAGCGAAGATGAGATCATATCTGCATAGAAAATTTGAAAAAAGTTGGATCATGATCATCTAAAAGAAAGGGAACAAAAACCTACTCAGAGCTTGAGTCTTTCTGCGGTGATCGGGGGTGAGAAAAGTGGTAGGGGGCACAATTTTGGCCCCGCCACAGGTGTAGCCAGGTCCGGGACCGAGCAAAGTGAAGTTGCGGGGGAGTTTCACCGTCTTGTTAGAAGTACCGGCTAGGCCAACACTGACCTGGAACGCTGAGACAGAGGCTGCAGGGTCTTGGCCCCATGAGGAGAGGACGCCGCCTTTGCAGCAGTTTGAGAATTGCTGGTTGTAAGGAACGCCGGGCAACAAGTCGACCACCGTAGGGTCTTTCTTACAGCAGTGAGGTACGTTGCCTTTGAACTTTGAGCAGTCTCCTTGCTCAGTGGTTTGAGCTCCCACAATGGACCATATCACATCCTTTTTAGCCCATGTCCATCCCAAGGTCCATCCTGGGGTCATAATGTGCCTGTACATTTGAAAGTTGTTCATTGTAACAACTGCCTGCAAGTGCAAACACATATCTGAATTAACTGGTGATATGAAAATGAAAAAAAAAAAAAAAAAAAATTTTGTGAAAATAAAGAAAATAATAATAAAAAAAAGGTTCTTACCACATAGCCATCTGCTGTCCAAGACATGACATCCCATTTGATTGTTATGTTTCCATTTGGATCCAAAGGATCATATGCGACTGCATAGAGAAAAAGTATACAATATCAAGATTATATGAATACATAAATAAAGTTCTAATTATAATTTATAATAGAAGAGATTACAAGCTTACCTGCATAAGAAAAGATGGCAATAAAGAAGAAAGCTGAGATGAAAACTCTCATCTCCGCCAAGTCTTTGCTAAGTCCTTGTTGGAAAAGAGGTTGTGCAGTATTTGGGACTTGGGTTTTTTCAGGTTATTATTAGTAATGTTCAATGCCTAACAACTCAAGAGATTCAAATCATAAATGGGCGTGTATTTAAGAAAAGATAGAGACTTTGAAGAGAGAAAAGAAAATTCCTTTGTGGGTTTTTTTTTTTTTTTTTTTGGATGGCTCACCTAATGGTTGTTACAACTTATACCATGTTCAATTCTCCAGTCTCTAGATCTCTATTTCTCGATGAAGAGAGTTACAGTACTTTCCATATCTTAAAGCAACGGTTAAGTTGGACTTAGGCGGGAGATATGTGTAGAATGAGAACTACATTCCAACCTACTGGTTGGAGGTGAAGATGACAGGTAATGAACTTATTTGGTGGTGCAAGCTCAGAAATTACTTTTATACCCGTGATCTTTCCTTTATTCTTCCACTTCCTATGAGGGTATTATAGTCATTTTGAGTAGGGATATCATAGACTGTGTTGCCAACGAACGTGAACGTGGCATATATCAAAACTCAGCTTCTTAAAAACATTTTTTTCTGCTTTTGGGTGTCTCTCTCTCTCACACACGTTTTTTGAGTCAGAAGAAAGAATGAGTTTAAAGCAAGCGAACGACAGAAAGCAGGGACAAAATAAACAAGTGGCACCAACCTCTTTTGTAGCGGATTTGTGGTGATATAAGTGAAAATTAGGGCTTTTTTTTTAATGGAATTGGGTTGATTTCTTTACGTTTTATTAGTAGATCTTTAAATTTACAAAAAGACGTAAGAGATAGCAAATATTAAAAAGACCTCCCAACTGCTTGGATTGAACAGACATAATCGAATTGCTTCCACGGCAAAAGTCTCGAAATAAATACTCATCTCTCCTTTTGCTGAGTCTTTGCTTATCGTAGTGCGTCCTATGGCCCATCCTTTGTACTCAGAGAGTTATGGGGTTGTTCTTTTGTCTAAAAAATTTTAAAAAAGACAATTCGAGTCATGTTCTTTTAAGTTCTAACTTTATTCAACTTTAATCAACTTTATTCAAGTTACAACTTCAACTCAAGTTATAACTCAAATTTAACTCAAAAATTACACTCAAGTTACACTCTAAAAGAATAACCCCGAAGTCTCTTTTTTGTTTTCTTTCTTCTTTTATTTTATTTTTTTATTAATTCAAAGCTTCACTCAATTATGAACTTTCTACACAAACCAAAGTACAATGAAAAAGGTTTTTCTTCTCTAGTATGGTTTTGAAGAAAAAGAGTATGAAGTTATGATCGCTTTCAAATGGTTCATTAAATTTGATTTAGCCCTTCCTCAAGAGTCAAGGCTGAACCCATAGTTATTGAGCGGGTGGTCAGCCGTAGTATCAATATGTTGGGGCTTTAAGGCATCAGTTATTGATTTTGATCAATTATAAATTTGTAACAAAAAACAGGAGATGTCAGCTGTCAATATAATATATATATATATTTTGAGGGATTTTTTTTTTGGGAATTGGTAAGAAAAATACAGTTCAGCTTTTGAATCCTTACCAGCAACGTAATTCTGCATAATTACCATTCAGTTGTGATCTCCTTATCATGTGGATCATGATAATCTTGTTTATTACTCACCATTAATCTGTTTTTTTTAATGCTAATTTCGATTTTTTCGCTCAATTTAATATTATCTTTAATTTTGGTTGTTCTAGTCATTTTCATGTCATAGTAGCATAATCTTATTGTAGTTTTAAAATGCTTGTTGATTTTAGATTTTTTTTGTTGCTTTCATTTCCATTGTCGTTTACTATTCCAAGTTTTGAGGTTTCAATGTTTTATGTCGTTTCCAGTGTCGTTCTTTTCAGTTCTCGTTTCTTGGCTTCGACGTCGTTTTCAATTAAGTATCCTGCTTCATTAGCAAAAAAATAAAAATAAAAAAAAATAAGCAGCCTGCTTATTGTCGTTTTTTTTCTCTTCCTTTCTTGTCTTTTCCAATTATTGGCGTTTATAGATCTTTTATGTTTCCATTTCTCAATGTATTTTTTTTAATAGGGGATTCAATGTCTTTAACTTTTTGTGTTTTTTTTTGCCTGTTTTATGTCGTTTTCCTTTTGTAGTCGCCTATCTAGTTATTTTCCCTTTTAATGTTTGTTCACTTTTCTTGCTTTTCTTCATAACAGTTTTTTTTGGGTAGTTTTCTCGCTGCTCGGTTTTCTCGTGAATTTTTTTTTTTTGTCGATTTTCTTGTCGTTTTTTTCACGTTTCGTCTTCATTTTGTTTATTTTCCTAGTTTTATGTGCTTTTTCCATTTAATGTCGTTTTTAATTGCATCCTCTCATTTTTTTTTTTCTATTTCTTCCAAATTTCTCCGTTTCAATATTTTATTTTATTTTCTTAAATTAGCTTGGCCTTTCCCTTTTCAATAACTTCTCTTACGAGTTACGCGGTCTTCTTGCTATCGTTTTTTGAACTTATTGTCGTTTACCCTGTTATGATCTTTTGTCGTTTTTTTCTTGGTGTCAAATTCCGTTAATGTCGGTTACAGATTTTCATTCCGTTGTTCGTCTAGTTGTCATATATTTATGTTGTTTCGGATTTTTAATCTTTTTGTTTTTTTCTTGAAGTTGTTTTATTGTTATTGACTTTTTAAAAGAAGGTTATTCATTGTCGGTTCTTGGGTTTTAATGTCATCTTTTACTTTTCTTTTCGCTTTTATGGATTTTATTTGAACTTTCGGCATTCCAGACTTTTTCGTTTCAAAGCATAACTATTGAACATGTTTATCATTTCTTTAATTTTTATGTCGTTTTACCTTAGTTTTTAGTTTCTGTCGTTTTCCATTTTATTGTCCTTATTTCACATTTATCGTGTTGAAACTGTTTTTCTTTCAGTTTAGTATTTTTATTTTTATTATCGCTTCTCGTTTTTCACCATTGCGCTATGTGACTGTCTTTCCTACGTTATTGTTGCATTTACTAGTGTTGTGTGCTTCCTGTCGTTTTCAACTTAACGATTGTATTTTGCAGTTAAGATCTTCGTAGTTTCAGGCCCGTTTAGAATGTATACTTAAATCGTAATTTTTTATTATAATATTTGAAATTTAAATTTTTAACAAGAGAAAAACACTATAACAAAATTAATGATTAGAATTTGAGTATATGAAACAAACCGGTCTTTCGCTTCTTTTTCACACGCCATTATCACCAATGCTATAGTTTCTAGATCCCTTAATTAGTTTAAAATATCTGCCGTTTTTTTTATTGGTTCTTTATTTTGTTTTATTTTATTTTATTTTTGTTGTTTAACCCCCCATTCTCTCTCTTTTAAATAATAAACAAATAAATCTCCATTTCTGTTAATCCTTGTCTTCCTTTTTATTTTCCATCACCGTGTACAACATTGCAAATTCATTTGGCCTAGTGCCAATTTTTCATTGATATTGTTGTCTTCAAAAACTGGATCGCTCTTGCACGTTGTGATATTCTACTATTATGGGATCGTTTCTCATAGTGCTATAGTATCTTCTCAAAGTTTTTATTGTGCTTGTCGTTTTTTCTTGCTGTTATTCCTTTCCTTTTTCTTAAAGTATCTTCTCAATGTTCTTTAATCTTTGTCGTTTTCTCATTTTTATAACATTTTTCTTTATATTCGCAATTTATGGATGTTGTCGTTTTAAAATGTCTGATCGCTTTTCTTGTCATTACAGTTTCTGTCGAATTTTTTTTGGGGGGGTTTGTCTTTTTTATCTTTTTGTGTTTTTTTTTTTCATCTTACTGTCGTTTAAATAACTTTTTGTTGTCGTTTCTCATGATGTATCGTTTTAACGTTCGATTGCCTTTTCAAAGTTATTGACTTTTTCATAGGATGTCGTTTCCTTCTGAATAACGTTTTAACTTTTGTTTTCGTTTTTACCTTCTTGTCGTTTTTTCTGTCACGAGCAATTCACTGGAAACAATTCACGACACTGATCGAACTCAGAAGAAAGAATAAGACTATAATTTTTATTAGCAACTGCAATAAATCAATCGTACAGTACCATGCAATATATCAAGTAAATCAAGGCTTATTTTTTATCAGATTAAAATAGGTGATTGGCTAATATCTAACGGCTAATTCCTAACTAACTGTCTAAGTGCCTCATGGCCAATTTGGTTAGCACATAAAAGTCACTTGATTTTAATTATGAATTCAAAGGTTGTAAGAAAATCTATTGATGAGAATGTTTTTTTCAATTTTTTTATGAGAGAGTAGAATCAGAATAACGAGTTTCAGTTATAGAACAAAACAGACTCTTAGGGCTTGTTCTTTTGAGTAAAAAACTCAAAAAATACAACTCGAGTTATAATTTTATTTGAGTTCATGTTCTTTTAAGTTTAAATTCGAGTTTAAACTCAAATTCAAACTCGAGTTTAAACTCAAATTCAAACTCGAGTTTAGGACTAAAACTCGAGTTCAAGTTTCCCCTTCAACTCGAGTTCAGAAACTCGAACTCAAATTAATGAACAGTATTTTTTTTATTCTTAAAAATGCTATAACTTTTTCGTTTTAATTCTGATTGAGATGATTTTTTTTTCTATGCGTTGACAACGAAAAGATGAATAAAACCCGACCCATATACCCTATTAAAATTTTTCATCAGCATTGAGTTTTTATTAAAATACTATCTAAATACAAATTTAAGTTTTGACTCACTCAAACACAAACTCAAAAAAATTCTTATCTCAAATCATAACTCAAATGTACACAACCAAATACAAACTTAAGTTACAAGTTCAACTCAAGTTATAACTCAAATTCAACTCAAGAATTATACTCAAGTTAAACTCCAAAATAACAAATCCTTAGTTTTCTTGATCCTCTGCATTGCTGCTCTCCTTAATCTTCTGTACACCAATAGTGCATTGCCACATCACCCTCTTGACTTATCCTAAATGTCAGCCGATCTTTACATCAAATTTCATTATTGTCCGTACTCATTTTTAGATTTCCTTGCGTTTTTGTTTTGCAATTATGTTTTTTTTCTATTCCTTTCGATTTAGTTTTTATTTTTAGTTTGCTTACAATTTATTTGGTTTCTGTGGTTTCTTAGTTCTTGTGGCATTTTTTTCCATTTCTTATTGATGTTGTCGTTTCAATGTCTAATCGATTTGCCGGGTTTTTTCATTGTTATTTTTCTTTTTTATTTGAGAAAATTGTTATTTTTCTTTTATTTTGTCGTTTTTTCATTGTTTTCAGGTTTGTTGTCGTTTTCTCATATTAGACACTATAATTTATCCGTAAGTTCCATTGAAATGGTGAAGATGCAACTTTTGTATGCATATAAGCCGTGGCCACTATACACAATGAATGAGTGTGTTAAGAATTCGTTCTAAAATAATTTTATTTTTTGTATGAAAATAGAAATGAAAAAGTTTTCAATCTTAGACATAAATTATTTTTAAAAATATGCTTAGTAATTTTATCAATAGGTTATTTTCAGTATAAAAAATCCATTAATATCTCTCTCTTTCTCTTTCTACTCGAGAGAGGAGAAAACGGAAACAAAAAATAAAAAACAACTAAAAGTCATTTTTCATTTCTCTCTCATTTTATACTAAACTAAAAAATCGTTTTCATTTCCGTTTTTTGTCTTTAATTTTATCAAGCGCCGTTTCTCTCCCGTTTTCATTTTTTCTTTTGCGAAAAATGTAAAAAACAAAAACAACTCCAAACACAACCAATGATTTTGCATGAGAAAAAGAGACATACAAAATCAGTAGGGAGATATTTTTTTGATTGATGTATAGATACACATATTCGTTCTGCCAAGTTATTGTTAGGTGTTTTATCTCGTTGGCATGATTTGACAATAGTCTCTAAAAAATTTAAAAATAGGTTCTAGATGTTTTGGTGCAGATTCAGATTAAGAATGAGTATCGTAGCATATTTAGAGCAGAGATTTTTATGGAGCATTTGAATTTGATTTTATCCAGATTGTTCGGTAAATTCGGCTTGATTTGATTTGATTTTAGAATTTGAGTTATATTTGAATTCGAATTTGAAAAAAAGATATACTTTTGTGTTGTTGCAGAGACGATCTTGATGCAGATTATGAGGTTTAAAGTTGCTGCTGATTTTGCGTGAGAATATATGCTTGGTTTTAAAATTCAGATATGGATTCTTGGTGATTAAAAGCTAATTACGTGGACGTGATAAGCAAGAAGTTCAAATTGCTTTATAAGTGCAGTACATGGTTTGATTTTTGAAATTAGAAAAGTGTGCAGATAAAGGACATGATCGTATGAGGATATTGCTTGCAAGACTAGTCGGATTCGGTGTCAAGTTGGTAAGGTTGACTTTGTGAAAATTCAGGTCTCATTTATTTTACCGATTCGAATTTAAAATTTAAGTTTTGCTATAGTAAAAAGCTCTCAGAAACAGTCACATCTAACTTTTTTGTTACAGTAAAAAGTTCACATAAAGTCACATCTCAACTCGAATTAAAAACTCAAATCAACAAATTAAACAAGCCCTAAAGCTACGCAATTCAAAATTCAAGATTATGCTACGGATTATGTGCAACATATATGGTGATCTCAAATCAGACATTGTGCAGATTCTTTGAGAAAATATTGTGAAGATATTTCAAAGACTTTTTAGCAGAGAGAATCATGGAGATTTTATTTTGAGAGAAAATCGTGGAAGATTTTCTGAAGAGATTTTCTAGTGGAGTTACTTTGAAAGGAGATTTTGTGAAGATATTGTGCTTCTTCATTAAAGAAGTAAAAGTGCAAGATATTGTTGAGAGAAAATCATAGAGTTTGAGAAGATTATCGAGAAGTCTTAATTGTTCTATTTAAAGGTCTCATTTTTACTCACAAAGTATATGGATTTAATAGAGAAAATATTCAGAAAAAAAGCATGTGAGTTTGGGAGCTTTTACAGAGACATATTCAGAGAAACGTATGTGCTTTTGAGAGCATTTGAGTGTTAATCATTACGCCTTTCGGGAAACAGGCTTGTTACTTTCGGGAGAAAACTCTGTCAGTCAAAGGGAGTTCACCGAGTAAATAGAATACGTGTGGTGCACACTAAACAGCATCACTGTGGAGATTCGTCACATCGGTATCATTGTCTAGGAGGGAGTCCTATGTGAGTAAGTCTGTTAGTGTTTGTAATTTTTGAAACATAGTGAGTTGTTTACTGTTTGGGTATGACCTTGCAAATGTAGGTATATATACCGAACTGCGATACTATATTGCATGTTCTTTTTATTTTTGCACTTTATTCTACTCTAAAAACTAAACATAATTAATTAAAATCTTTAATTAATTAAGGCATGCCTCAAACTGTGTTACAATACCATCTAGAATGCCAGACGTGAAAAAACAGATCTAACAGTATGATATAAGATTTGTTTCCTTTAAAGAGGAAAAAAAAGTTATAACAGATTCGTTATATAATCCAATTGGATTAAGTTAGTATCTCAAACCTAGAAACCTCTTTTTGCAGGCAAAGTTATAGTTTGGTTTTTCTATTCAAAGAATAATCATTGTCTTACCAATTCAAACAAAGCAATCCGTTACTAAACTTGACCAGATAAACATGGTTACACATTAAGTCTTTACCTTTTGTTTTTCGTCGAATCAAAATTTGGATTAAAGAAAACGAGATCAAAGTCATATCCAAAAGAAGAGTCAATTCTCTTCTCAAGGAAAATAAGGAACATTCTAAGAAAATATGCATTGTCAAACTCAACGGGAAAGGCTATTGGGCCATCAAAAGAGTTGAGATAAGAAAGAAAACAAGTGGCTGAGCCCCTGGTTTTGGGTCGAGTCAAATGCTTAGGACAGCCCACCGTAATTGCATCCTCAGAGGCATTCATTTTAAATTGTTCTTTTTCTAAATCATTACACGTATATCATCACCTCTATATATATATATATATGTCTAGGCACACAAAATTTCAATATATAAACAGTTAAAAGATTTCAATACACATAAGAAAATATATTTGCTTAAGGCCCTTCAAAGTTGTTTGGTGAATCATATTTTTCATAAGTTTAGAGAAGCAATAGCAGTATATCATGGGCCGTTGGATTAAGCCAGAGGTGAGCAATCGGTTTTTTTTTTGTTTTGTTTATTGTAATAAACACCCCTATTTACACTAAGCACTTTTTTGTCTCTCTCTTCTTCTTTATTTTTTTGATTAATTAGATTAAGAAAAACACTAACGTCATTATATCAGTCACTTTTTCTTTTTATTACTTTTTGCATTTATTGATTAATGCATTTTGTGGGCATATGTAATTAGGTTTATCCGTTAATGGCTGCCATGACATTTGTGACAAGCATGTGTGTCTTCCAGCTTACAAGGAATATGTTCTTGAACCCTGATGTTAGGTACATATTACATACACAACTAAAGTACTATTAACCAAAACAATCTCATTAATTAAAAAGAAAGTAATTTTTGTGGTAATGTTTTTAATTATCAAATATAATGGTGTATATATACATATATATGTGTTAATTTTGCAGGATTAACAAAGCTCATAGGAGCATGGGAGTGCTTGAGAACAAAGAGGAGGGAGAGAAGTACGCAGAGCACTGCCTCCGCAAGTTCCTTCGGACTCGCCCACCGGAGGTCATGCCTTCCGTCAACCACTTCTTCTCATCGCAAGATAAATAGATTAATAATTTGTTGTAAAATTTATCAAATCAAAAGAATAAATTAAACAAAATATATTATCATAAATAATTGTATTCTTGTATTGTACCTGTGGCTTTTGTTGCTATAAATGGTCGACATTGAGTTGGTTATATCTTAGTTTGATTCCCTTTTTAACTTTTGAATTTGTGATTATGGAAGTGTATGTGCAGTATGGGATTTAAATTTGTTGTCTAATTGTTAGTGTCTTAATTGATGTCTAATTAATTAAATCATATTACATTATCTCATAATAAATATAAAAAAAATTAATTAAAAATTAATTTAAATTTTTTACATGACGAGGTATAATTTAATTAGTTAAATATTAATTAAGGCGCATAAATTAAACAATAGAATTGAGTCCGTACAGTATGTTATCAAAAGCGTGTACAACAAGAGATTTGAGGGAAAAAAAATTAAATTTGTATACAAAAAGAGTTCCGTATAGAGGTCGCAATTCGTTAAGGAGGGATGGCCTGAGGTTGGGTTTCCATTTCATTTTCGAGTGTCCAACTAATATTTTCTTTCGTTTCTTTTTTAATTCATGTACTGTAATTAAAAAAAAAAAAGCATTATCGTGTATTGGCAATAAGGAGGCAACATCAGAATCAAATCAGATTAATAAAAAATTTGACAATTTAATGAAATTCTGACAATTTTGAACCTGGCTACTTGAAGATTTTTTACCCCTGGTATATCGAAAAACTCTGTTTTTTAATTTAAATCCTATTTTGATTTTAATTTTATGAAGGCTTTTTATATAATTATATGATGTGAAACTATACTTATATATTATATATATATATATACATAGTTTGACGCTCTTGTCCGGAGCTTTTATGTGAATGACAGTTCTATTAAATTCTTTTTTTTTCTTTTGTATGAGCGAGTCTTTGAACTTAATATTTTCTGAAACTTTTTATCTGTAACTTTAAAATTGATGATGGATTTCTAAAATTTAATGAAACTAGTCATGTACCAATCAATTAATAACTTTTAATGATACAATATGCAGGTCATATGAAGCACAAAAATATTTTAATTTTTGAAGATTCTTGTAGAAGTCAGATTTACAATTAAAGTTGGGTAGAGGGCCATTGGCCGATGGCCGTTCCCGGGAGTCGATCACGTTATTGAGTTGATAGAGCGCTAAAACGAGAACGTAAAATGCAAAAAAATAAATGATCACATGAATTTATAGTGGTTCCCCTAATAATATAAGGTATGTCCACTGTAGGGCTCCGAAGGTTTCACTATCTCTTGTAAAAAGTACAATTACAATGGAGAATAAAGAGAGAAGAAGAAGGAGGAGGGGTTTTAGAGAGAGAATCTAGAGAGAGAGAATCTGGGTGTGATGTGAGGGTTTCAAGATGTCCTAATTCGACCTCTATTTCCTATTTATAGGAGAAGGTCTTCTACTTTCATTTTCTCTTAAGTTGGATAGTTTCTCTTTTCTTTAGTTGACTTTTCCTTTCATTCTTTCCATATTTGCTCTTTACTATCTTTCCTCTTCTATATTGATTAGATTTATGCCCTTAATGTAGAATTTGAGTGAGATAATTTTCATGGCCTCCAAGGAATCTCATTTCCCGAAATATTAGTTGTGGTCCCCACACTCAACATGTCGTTAGTCTTCTCTAATCGTCTCGAGCCGATCTGATCTTCAATTGATTTCAGTCGACTAGAGTTGACCTATTTCTTTAAATATATTATCCACGTGTACGGTGATAATCGTGATGCTAATTTTGACCCTAACCATTCTCTTGGGACTTGTCGAGAACATATAGTGCATGATTGGTTATATGTAAAATTTTAAGTTTGGCCTCATTATATATTTTTTATGAAGTTATAATTTTCTCCCTAGTTTTTCTTATTTTGCCACATGAATTTCTCTACACCCTTTCTTATTTTTGCCCCCTAATTTTTCTGAAAATGTCTATTTTTATGTAAATTTTATAACTCCATCCTACGAGCTGTCCGCAAATAAAATAAGAAAGAGTATTAAACTGTCGGTCTGTTATAATATTAATAGAGAGACAGAGAGAGAGAATGGTAATGGATTGTGTCACTTTTTTGGCCACCTTCGTGTTTCTTAATCAAGGAATAAGTGTCGCGAAGCAGTAGATGAACCACCTAGTAGTACTTCACAGCAACACAAAAGCCAATTAAAAATAATGGATAAAGTAGCCTAAAATTACTCTGTATATTCCAAGGTTTTTAAAAATCAATCGTTTAAGGCCATGATGAGCCACGGTTTTAATGCATATTGATAACTCCATGAAATGGAGTTATTTAGCCTATTTTGTGGATTACAAAGTATGCTTATTCTTGAGAATTTATTTAGTTTTTAATACTTTTATCTTATTTTTATTTCATTTTATTTTATTTGGAATTAATTTTATTTTTAGTTTGTTTTAGGTATTTTTATTTTATTTTATTTTTATTTAGTTTCCTTTCAAAATAATTATTTTTCTCATTATGTAATTTAATTTTAGTGATAGATGGGCTTAAGTGCAAATTGAAATCCAAATTGGGAAAGAAATGCAAGAAAAAATTCGAATTTGAATTAGCCTCAAAATGGAATTCTTGCGCGTGAGTGAAATCCAGCCCAGAAGCCCACACAAATCCAGCCCAAAAGCCCACACAAATTCAGCCCAGAAGCCCATACGAATCCAGCCCAGAAGCCCACAATCAGGGGTTACTAAACCAGCCTCCAGGGATGGGTAAAAGCTGAGTAACCTGCCAGGTTTCAGCCCATAAGCCCAGGAAAGCCCAAAACTCACGGAGGAGAATTGGCTGAGGCATACGACATTGTGTTTCATGAGTGCTGAGATTACACGGGGGGGATTTGAAGGCTTTCATAGAAGAGAAAAAAGAAGAGACGAGGCAGAGCGACAGGGGATTCTTTGGCAGCCGCCTGAGGAAAAAAAGCCAAGGCACAAAGAG
The DNA here is from genome assembly GCF_000414095.1 of Morus notabilis. NCBI lineage: Eukaryota > Viridiplantae > Streptophyta > Magnoliopsida > Rosales > Moraceae > Morus > Morus notabilis. Next base: position 424,235 of record NW_010362042.1, on the reverse strand, counting down.
CCCGAGAAAACCAAAAGAAAGAAAATGAGAATCATTAATAAGGCTTTTCAGCCCATTTTCCAAGAGAGAAAAAATCTCAAAACAAATATTTTTATTTTATTAGATTTAGGTTTTATTTTTAATAAATTATTGAGGGAGAATTCATTTTGTGAAGAACAAAAAGATGGAGGGTTTAGGAGCTTGTGACAACTCCTAAAATGGGTTTTTGATTCCTTATCTTACCTCTTATTTTTGTAATTTATAAATGATAAAATCCTTGATGTTATTTAGTTAATTTTGTGAGCTAGGCTCCTAGTGGAACTAATATTGTGATGTTTTAGTTTTTACTTTTGGATTGTTTATAGTATTCTTGTGCTTGTTCACTCATGTGTATTTACTTGCTTAATTTCTATTTTTGATGGAAATCAAATGTAGAACTAGACTTAGATTGATTTGGAAAAATTAATTTATGTTGGACTTTACATGGATGATGCATGTTCAATATAGAAATATATTGATTAGTAGAAGGTATATGAATATATCGTTTACGTTGTATAACCTAATAAACCCGAACTTGAAATTGGAATTCCATGAACTAGATTCACATAGGAATATGATGAAATTGGTTTGAGGAATTATAGTCATAATTAATTCGGAAGAACTTTATGCACAAATTTGAGTTTGGTTAACTAGTACAGAATGTTGTAGCATTTCTTTAGCACAGCTTTAGCATTTTGCAATCAAGGGGAAATTGGGAAGTCCTAGCTCGATTATTTGCAATTGCTTACATTTTTATTTTCTTTTAGTTATAAAAATATATAAAAATAATCCTAAAAGCTAATCAATATTGGTATTTAACGAAAGCTAAACACAATTCTCGTGGGATTGATATCCATACTTTTGTACACTTTGTACACTTTATTACTTGTGCGATTCGTATACTTGCGAGTTTTCACGCAACACATATGTATGTGTTTGTGTGTGTATATACACGTATACATATACATACATATATATATATATATATCTCTGATGGAGTGTTTGCGCAAGCAAAAGTACACAATAATATGGTGCTTGAAAGGGCCCTGAGTCAATCCTACAGTTACCAACCTTATATCTGAAACTTCGTCGTTTGGCTTCTAGTAGTTCCCCACGTCATTGTCGTTAAATAATAATGAATAGTAATTGGATGGCCAAATATGTATTTCCTGTCATTCGGATATAATACTCTCAATTTTTTACCTGCCTGTTTTCCCTATGGAGTTTCCCTCTTTGTTTTCTCAGCCGAAACTGAGAAAACCGGAACCTTAGAGATTTTCCCCTAAAATCCCCACGATCATCTCTATATATAAAAAAAAAAAAAAAACCCCCCTCCAGAAACCAGTCCTAAATATAATTGTAGTTCACCATTTTCATTTTCTTCAAATGGGTTTTCTTCCGAGCTTCGTTTTGGTCACAGTTTGTGTGCTTTTCAGCGTTGCCACATCTTGCTCCAATGGGAAGTGCCGGGTAATTAGTCATCTCTCTCTCTCTCCCTCTCATTTCAGGATCACTTATTGGATGGTTTTTTTCAATTCTATGAATAAGTTATGAAATGAAACATATAAATATATAGGAAAAAAGTTTGCCCTTACGTAGTTTCATTATATATGATATTGTACGTGCAGCTTCTGGATGAATGTTCAAATGATGGAGATTGCGAATCTGGGCTGTATTGTTTTTCTTGTCCACAAGGATTTTCAGGCACTAGGTGTGTGAGATCAACAGCTACAAACCAATTCAAGCTCGTGGTAATTCTCTCTCTGTTTTTTTCAGAATATATCTAATCATTATTTGATATATTTTTTTTAGTTTAGAAAATCCATGATATATATGATTTTTATATTGCACAAGGGAACGAGAAAGAAGACTCCGTTTGGTATATATTTAGTAAGAGAGAGTATATTATAGAAAGGAAATAAAGGTATAATCAAACATACAGGTGAAGAAAATAAAGAGAAAAGAGGAGGAATACCTTGTAGGCTCTAACATAATGAGATAGATTAAAATTAAAATTTTTCATCACTCAATATGATTCCTTTTTCTTTACTAAGCAACCATAAATCTCAAAATCTTTTTTCTTGTCATTTCCGCTCTCTTGCCAAACAAAGGATTAGCCGATTGGGCCAAAAAGGAATGAGGCCCAATGGGATGGGGCGGTGATATTCACAAATCAGACGAGACAAACTAACCAAATTAGTGACGTTCTATCATCTGTAAAACAAACAAACTTGACGCTTAGGCAGTTTTTTTAGGAGGCTTTTAGTTAGTAGCTACTTGTCACCACTCAAAACAATGGCCCCAGCGGCGGAGACAGGCAGGCAGTACATGTTCTGAAAATTGACTTTTGTCTTTAAGATTTTTATAAGATATTTCCCGTTGTGTCCTTTTATATAATTTATATAATTATATCTATACTCAATTAGTAATTAAATTATATTAATTGTCATCATTCAATAAAAAATCATCTTTTTTTTCTTTTTTTTTTTAAATAATGTGTCGATAAGAAGAATATGATTCCGTTCATTTTATTAATTCGAGTTTAGAATTTAAATTTTATTACAGTATAAAGCTCTCAGAAACAGTTATATCTAACTTTTTTACTATACTAAAATTTTTTTACATCAAGTTATATCTTAATTCAAATTAAAAACTCAAATTAACAAACTAAACAAGCACTACGTGTGTCTTTTTTTTTCAAAAGTCAAAATTCGAATCATTCCACGAGTGATTCTATGCGCACATATTTTGAGTATCACAATTAGAAAGATTCTTTCATTAATGAAAATATTCTTGTCAATCTTTTTTGCTTCGAGAAAATTGTCTTATTAATTGGTCACATGGTTGTAAAATGCATTAAAACCTGCTTTTTTACTTCAAAACAAGTGTAAAGAGAGAGTGGGTTTTCTGCAATTCCCATAAACGACAATAACATGGGAGAAGTCCGAGAGAATACGGGCCATTTTAAGGGCTAGGCCCAGTATCCCAAGAGACACAGGCCTGTCCTTGTGTGCGAGGTTGACATATTCACTATTCGATTATTATAAAGTAGATTCTACCCTTAAGTACCTCACACCGGGTTGTCTTCTTTTTTTTTTTTTTTTTTTTTTGTGGCTTGAACATTTCTCTATTATTTATTCATATCATTATACTACTAATTGTGTTGCATTATTGATTGTGAGTGGTTCACCTTTTTTTTTTTTTTTTGGATTTTCAATAGAACAATTCTCTACCTTTCAACAAATATGCATTCTTGACAACTCACAACGCTTTCGCAATTGATGATGGAGCACCTCGATTAACCGTGACAAATCAAGAAGATAGCGTCACTCAACAGCTAAACGTACGGTATAATATTAATAGTTCTAGACTTTGAAGAATGATGATATAAGTTTTCCATTGATAATAATGCAATATATATATAGAGCTATATGAGTAGTTTGAATTTAATCTAATACTAATCTAATCTCTAAATACTAAAACTAGACTAAATTAAATAATAATAAGATAAATACTTATCTAATCTCTAAATAATACTAGAGCTACAGTAAGTAAATATAAGATAAAAACAAAATATTTAAATTATATACCCCGTCACAAGATCTGGAAGATTATTAACTGTTCTCTTCTAATTCATTTTCAATTTATGTACTTTTAATTTTATTCCATAGTAAGATTTTTCTACATCAACATATAACTTTTACCATTCATGTACAGAACGGAGTTCGGGGCTTAATGCTCGATGCCTATGATTTTCAAGGAGATGTTTGGTTGTGCCATTCTTTTGGGGGAAAATGCCATATCTACACTGCTTTTGTACGTAAAACTAAGAGCTCGTTTAGTTCGTTGATTCGAGTTTTTAATTCGAGTTGAGATGTGATTTTATATGAGAGCTTTTTACTGTAGCAAAAAAAGTTAGATGCGACTGTTTTCGAGAGCTTTTTACTGTAGCAAACCTCGAATTCTAAACTCGAATCGGTGAAATGAACAGGACCTAAAGTAATCAATTTGTGAAATTCTATATATGCCCTTTAGTGCATAAAAAATTCACTATTACAGTACACATTTGCAACTATACTATTATATTTTTTAAAATGTACGTGTGTAGAGATCGGCTATAGAAACACTCAAGGAAATTGAAGCATTCCTATCAGCAAATCCGACAGAAATTGTGACATTGATCTTGGAAGATTATGTCAAAGCCCCAAACGGATTGACAAAGGTGTTCACACAAGCTGGGCTAATGAAATATTGGTTTCCAGTGACAAATATGCCCAAAAGTGATCAAGACTGGCCGCTGGTCAGTGATATGGTTGCTAAAAACCAAAGGCTAATTGTGTTCACTTCCATCAAATCCAAAGAAGAAACCGAAGGAATTGCATACCAATGGAACTACATGGTTGAAAATAACTGTAAGAATCTTTTTTTTTTTTTAAATCTTTTGGGGGGTACATATTTATGCTTAAATTATAGCCTCTAATATGTTTTTTTTCTAGCTTAATTTTCCATTAAATTTGTAGATGGGGATAAAGGAATGGAAGCGGGAAGTTGTTCCAATAGAGTAGAATCGTCACCACTTGATGACAAAAGCAAATCTTTGGTTTTGGTTAACCATTTTAATTCTGCTCCCATTAAGCAACTGATTTGCGAAAATAATTCTGCTGATCTTATTAAAATGCTCCAAACTTGTTATGGCTCTGCTGGCAACCGGTGGGCTAATTTCGTCGCCGTCGATTTTTACAAGGTTTTATTATCTTCATTGTTGTTGTTTTTATTTTTATTTTTTTTAAAGTTGTGTATTTAAATTTCTTTATAAAGTACATGATACACTTTTTTTTTTGGTTCAAATAATTGTTGGCTTATAAGCAGAGGAGTGAAGGAGGAGGAGCATTTCAAGCTGTAGATACGCTTAATGGGAAGCTATTGTGTGGATGTGATGACATACATGCATGCATGGTAAATATAGAATTGCTTCTTCCTCATACTCATTAACTGATCTTTTTTTTTTCCCTGAAATGTATTAACTAATATTTTGACACGTTTGTTTTGTAATTGAAACTTAATTAATTTTCTTTTTCTCAATTTTTGCTAATTATTGTGTATTGATCAATTGTGTCTTTCTAACAGCTAGAATCAACGTCCGGAGTCTGCGGCTCCTAGTAACAATGTGTATGGTAATGAATCCCAAAATGTTTTGACAAGGTATGTATGACGTGAAATATTCAGAAAAATAAAGTCAATCTTTTTCGAGCAAGTTTGATTAAAAAGATGCGTTTGTTGACCACAAGGAATGTTTTTGGCAAGAGAGAAAGAAAGAGATCACAGAGAGGATCCCTAACATGGAACTATTGGAGATGATTAACAGATAACAAATATGTCGATGAACATGCAAAAATAAGACATGAAAACTATAAAACGACGAGTCAATTTCATGATAAGTCGCCTCCATATTTTACACAATTTAGACATACTTCCAGTCAACGCCACTTATAGTCTGTTTAGTTCACTGATTTGAGTTTTTAATTTAAGTTGAGATGTAATTTTATGTGAGTTTTTTTACTGTCGCAAAAAAGTTAAATGTGACTGTTTCTGAGAGTTTTTTACTGTAACAAATTTTGAATTTTAAATTTAAATCGATAAAATAAACAGGACCTTAAAACATTTAAAAAGGCGTTTTGGGAATTGGTTTTTACGGTTTGGAGGTCTAATCGCAAACCAAACTTTTACAGCAAAAAAAAACTAAAACTACTGGTTTGAGATTTCCTTTACTCTAAACTAAACCAAAAATCCAGCGAAACCCAACTCAACCTAAACCAAAAGTTTTTGTTTTGACGGGTTGATTTTTGTGGTTTCTGCAATTTTGTTTTGTTTTGTTTTTTTGATAATTGGACGTGGTTTCTGCAATTTAGACGTCGAATTTGGGCCTCTAAAATTTAGCCCCGTAAAAGCTCATTTTAGCACCAATTACTCTCACAAAAGAACAAGATTTTATAAGTTATATGATAATAAAAATAAGGGTTATTATCACTTATGCCTACTGAACTGAACTTTGGGGTCACTTTTATTTTATTTTTGAACTTTATTTACTACTTTAAATTTTCATGAATTTTCACTTTGCTCCGTCCGTTTAAATTTCAGTTTAAAAGAGAAGGAAAACGTCTCACTTGTACTCACGTGCATAGTATTTGAAGGTAAAATCGTAATTAAATTTTTAGTAATTTACATCTATGCCCCTTAAACTTTAGAGTCACCACACTTTGCCCAATAAACTTTACAGTCGCCCCCACTTTGCCTCATAAACTTTAAGGTCCCCTCCACTTTGCCCCTTAAATTTTGACGTCGCCTCCACTTTGCCCCATGAACTTTTTCATTGTTCCCCTCATTCTACTTCAAATATTGAATTTCTCCCATTTTACAAAGTGTAGTATTAAATGATGAAATTTTTAGCGAAAATTTTTTGGAGATATCAACAAAAAGTTGACGAAGTGTTCTAAAATGAATTTGTATATTTTAGGTTAACTTTAATCGATATTTTCGGAGCAAATCAATGAAAATTATTCAAACAGAAAGCAAAATGATAAAAAGGACATCAAACTTTGTTTAGAAAATCAGAGAAAACAAGAAAAATTGTATTTAGTGATCGGATTACTACGGAGGCGAGTGAGCAGGTACCAATCTTAATCAAGTAGAGGGGGCAAAGTGAGAAAGATGTAAAGTTTGTGGTAGTACGGTGGAAGTTATGAAAAAAATCAATGGGTAAAGTGGGGGAGACTCCAAAGTTCAGGGGATAAAGTGGGAGTGACGCTAAAATTTAAGGGACATAGGTGCAAATCACTACAAATTTAATTATGATTTTACCCTCAAATACCATGTACATGAGTGCACGTGAGACGTTTTCCGTCCTTTTTAAATAGAAATTTAGACGGAAGGAGCAAAGTGAAAGTTTGTGAAAATTTAAGGCAATAAAGTGGGAATTTTTAAGGTTCAGGAGGCAAAGTGGAGGTGACCCTAAAATTTAAGATGTATAAGTGATAATAATTCTAAAAATAAATATATCATTATACGAACGAGTGTATAATAAAACAATTATAACATCATTGAACTCAAAAATAAACTAAATTAAGGCAACATTACGATTCATCCACAACATTACAATCCATAAATAAACTAACTAAAAACTTTGGTTTTAATTTATATTTTCTCAACTCATAATACACTAGTTTTTTTTGTATGGGTTGATCGATCTCGTGAATTCTGGACCTACAATATATTGTCACTACTCATAACATGCTGCTTCCACGAACGACATGTCGTTTGACATTTACTACAGATTTTATCTGTATTTACCATAAAGTTTCCTTTATCTTGTGCGACACGTCGCCTCGTATACAACACGTCTTAACAGATGACATTCCATCTACACAGGGACAATACCTCTATTGGAGATTGCCATATTGGTAGCTAGCTAGCATAAACGGAAGGTAGAACTAGTGAATAACTCCTTTTTTTACACTTTTTTTTTTGAGAAAAATAAATGTCCGTTTTAATTGTTTTTTTCCGCAATATTCGCCACCTTGATTTCAATACTCTGTTTTCTTTAGATAAATAATTTATTATATATGTTCTACAGTTGAGATATAAAGAGAATTGCTGTTTTTTCAACAGAGATGCTATAAATAACTTGGTGAAGATCATCAATATCAACCTTTGAATCAATCATTATCACATCTTTTTAATTGATCACAAATTTACATGTTAATTTTAGAACTTATTGATTATACAGCTTACATAACAATCATCTTCCTCTTCTTCTTAATTTGTAGAGTAGTTAATACATATGTTCGATTTTCATATATAGTTAAACATTAAAATGTTGAGTCTATCCATTAATGTTTATCCACACAACCAAAATAGTGATGAAGAGGGCCGGTTTGGGATAATTTGTGTTTGTATTTTTAAGTAGTAGAAGAAAATAAACATAAATTGGAGCTTTTTAATTAGTGTTTAGATGGTGTTTGAAAAAGTGGTTGTATATCTAAGAAGAGTTTTTGAACTTATTTGGATAAAAAAGTTAAAAATACTTATTGTTATAAAAAATAATGTAATAAAAATATATAAATCAGATATTTAATTTATTGCTGACAAATAAAAGGTTAAAAATGTAAATAAAAATACTTTTTATAAACATTTTTTTCATAAACACTAAGGAGATGATTTATTCTAAAAGTACTTAAAAAAACTAAAAACACTTTAAGATTGTCTATCAAAACAAGTTTAAAAGTGATTTTTGGACTAAAAAAACGCAAAACAGTTTTTTTAAGCCAATCTAAATGAGCCCTAAACACACAATGGGCTTATTTGACAAGGCTTCCTTAATACTGATTTTGGCTTCTTGAGAACAAAAGTTGCTTCTAAGTGTTTGGACATTCTATTAAAAGTGATTTCATCTTTAAAAAAGCTTGCAATTAAAGCCACAAAATATGACTTCTAAAAACAATTCTTCTGAATAGACTTTAATATTGATAGTAGAGTTTAAATAAAACATTATATAAACTTCACTGTCCCAATTTTATTACTTATTAGATAATTTAAAAACCATTAAACTCATTTAAGCACTTTTATAAATATAGTTTGAAAGAGTAATCGAGAAGTTGTAGCTTTTTTTACTAATCAAAAGCAAAATGAAAAACTCCATCAATCGGGCCCTTCCACAACTACTATATATAGTGCATTTCATTAATTGTTGGGCTTACGTCACAATGTTCTCGTTGGGTAGGGCCTAATCAATGTGATCATATTAACTTTTTTTTCCCTTGTCTTTGGGTCTGTTTAATTAGAGAGATGAAGAGAGTTGAAGGGATTAAAAGAATTATAGTAATGTTTTATATTGTTTGGTAAAATAGAGAGAGTTAAAAGAATAGATGATAGTTATTTATTAAATTATTATATTGTCCATTTAAACCATTTGTTAACAACTTATGTAGAGCGTAAAACATTATTTTTAACATTACAGGATTGTTTGAATCATTCTATTGATGTAAAGATTTAATTTGGTGGGTCATGAAAGAGAGCACATACCTCCATCTCTGCTCTCTTCCACAAACAAGTGATTAACCCTCTTCCTCACCTCTCCTCTTTCACCCCCTCTATCTCTCCCTCTAACTAAACACACTCTTAAAAGTGAGTTTGAGATTCCGTACTTTTAATAGAATCACTACTTTTGTTAAAGCAAAAGTAGAAGTAGAACAAATTTCAATTTCTACGTGCTAGAAAATTTACTAATTGCCTGTCTGATCTGATTACTTGGTGGTGTACACAAAAACAACAAAACTGATTAGGGTGCCAGTGAGTCATAAGTGAGAAGTTAAGTAACGAATTAATAAGATAAAAGGCGATAATGCCGTCTTTTCAGTTCACCTAATCTATGTTTTGAGATAACATACTTTAAAGTACTTTCTGAGCACAATAAATTCTATTTGATAAATATGCGCTATAATGAGTACCGTTCCAAAACCACGTACATAGTGCTTTCCAAATGCCAAATTTAATTTAGAGAAGAAAACAACGGAAAATAAATAAATAAATAAATAAAGGATTGCCCTTGAATATGGAATCCAGATACAAAACGTACTAGTATTTAGTAGTACTTATTGCTCTTTTTTTTTTTTTTTTTTTCCTTATAATTGCATAGTTCTCTTTTGCCGAGTCATGGAATCAAAAGGTCGAAAGTCTTGGCCTTTTCTGGGATTAAATATATACCCTTAGTTTGCTCTATTAGTTAATTATCATTTATCAAATTATAAATCTTCAAGTACTATATATTAGCTATAGTTATAGACTAACCACATGGGATGCAGGGTTTCAAGCATTAATGTCTGAAAGTATGTTCCATCTTTCGAGACAGTAATAACACTGTCGTATTTGTATAATATATCACGTTTGGTTGACACATATTTGTAATATATTTATATATATATATATATATATACATGTATATATGTTAGCGTGTTTCTGTACGTAGTATTGTGTACTGAACAGTGGGCTACAAGTGGAAGACCGATATCAGTCACGAGTGGGAGAAATTTAAAAAAAAATAAAAAAAAAATGACAAGAAAAACCTGATCAGTCATTGCTTCACTCAAATGGCCGGCACAATATATATTTAATATTTCAAGTTTTTTATAACTCGTAGTGGCTTCATCAATTCAAATAATTGATAGTGTTTTTATGAATACATATCCATGAATTCTATATTTTGGTGTCATATTCTGATTATTCTTGTTTTATTCTTTCAATGAAGTTTTCTATTATATTGCATATACTTGTTTTCATATCATATATATATAAATATATATAT
>NW_010362042.1:358831-396706 GCF_000414095.1 Morus notabilis | reverse complement strand
ATATTCTCATACGGTTTTTCATGCATTAGTCAATAAGTCTTTTGGGCCTCTTTAACACTTTAAGTACAATCATGCATGAGTCATGATATTTACGTTTTGTCACCTTCAATGGGAAAATATTTCCACAATGGCAGCATATATATATATATATATTCTCATACGGTTTTTCATGCATTAGTCAATAAGTCTTTTGGGCCTCTTTAACACTTTAAGTACAATCATGCATGAGTCATGATATTTACGTTTTGTCACCTTCAATGGGAAAATATTTCCACAATGGCAGCTCAATAATGCTCTAATTTTAGGAGACTAAGATTTAGTAGATTACTTTTACTTTTGACTTCAATAGCCACATTAAAAAGGACCATAAAAAGAACAAATCCGAACGTGTGAATTGAAAAGAATATGTAATTTAGCGCTTTTAAGCTTGAGGAATATTAATCATGCATGCATAGAGTTCTAAAATATTCCAATCACGCACAATAAACTTTTCAAAAAGTGATGAAGACGTAACTTACTACTGACCAACGATCATGTGAGTTACTCTGAAAACTTAGTCGAGTAAATTGGATTGTGTGGTTTCTGGTTGGTGATCGGCTATATTTAGGGCCATCTAACTTTGAAATTTACGTTCCCAAACTTTGTGATAAAAGTTCATCACCATGTGCAAAGTTGCATATAATCAACGTTTTCTTCCTGACAAACTTAAGTCTAGTCCTTGTTCGTTTTTTCTTTTTAAAAAAAGTTAAAATGGGGATCAAAAGCGCTTACTATTCTATTCTTTAGGTAGACATTCTTTCCAAGCACTCCCTAGCTAGCTAGCTTGGAAAATATTAAGTAAGCTTGTGCTTTAGTCATAACAAGATTTTTATTGTCTTAATCACCGACTACATAGGTAATTGTGAAATGGAGAAAATGTTATGATTTGATTTGAGTCAAATATTTGAGTCAAATATAGGCTTTCATTCTAGTAGTTTTTTTTTATTTTTTTTATAGGACAATCAATTATAGTACTGCTAATTAATCGGTGTGGAGCATGTGAATTGGTGGGTTAGAAGGTATCTAACACATGGTAGCAATCTTTGAAAGCAGCAATAAAACTAATAATTACTATATATTTATTTACAATAGCAATGTCGTTAGGTATATCATTCTATGAAGGATAGGATATCAAATCTAAATGATTAACCAAATAATATTGCATCGAGTAGTACTGGCAATATATATGTACATGCTTCGATGTTGCTTCGTGAGAGAATAATGGGCTTCATGTTATTGGTTTATGAAACAAGTATACTATTAAAGCTAGTGAGAAGGAACTAGGACAATAATTAGTAAGGATTTCATAATCTTCTAGTTTATTTCATTATATATATATATATATGTATGTATATATATTGGTTGACTATGGCCGTGAACTTTAATTTGTCATCATTCCTCAATACAACAGTTAATTAAGATTGATTTGGAAAATTAATATAATTGCCGTAGAATTAAAATATTGCCTCAAAAACTTCCCAATGATCCTACATTATGTAAATATTATTCATTGGTATACGTAAATATTCAAATGAAGCGTATTCAAGGCATTGAAGAAAAGCGTCGAATGATTATCAAAGTTATATAATGACTACCACATGCTTTGTGAATTAAGATTACTAATGAATTAGATGGGTAATTAAATTATAGTAATGAGGTTTATAATTTATGCATCCTTAATTAACCTAACTTTCTAGCTATGTTTCTTTTCTTCTTCTTTTTTTTAATAGCTAGCTAGGTTAGCTCAAGAAATCATGTAAACTCTAGCTAGCTAGCTATAGCTAGACATAAGAGCCTTTTCTTTTCTTCTTCGCTTCTCTTTTGGGCTTGTGAAGGGATAAAGAGCTGCTCAAAGAGACTAGTCTTTTTCTTCAAAGAAAAAACAAAAGCAAAAAAACAAACGAAGGATCTTGCTTTTTCAGATGAACAATATTCAAGGTGAGCCAGAAAATCTGGTAATTTACTGATCACATCTGTGTGTCAATGCATATACAGAACTCCCTTCATAAACTGAAAGGTTACAGTTATAAATTAATTACGACTGCCCAATTCATGCACATCTCTAGCTCCCTCAATAACCTGCAATCTCATCTTGAACATCAAAAATACAATAAGCACCGCTTTATGTTTTTTGGTCCCCCACTTCCTAAATACAAAAAGCTATAAAAAGATAAGGGACCAATTTATATCAAATAAAAATCTTGTGATATATACATACATACACACACATATATATATATATACATATATATACACACACATTATATCAAGTATATTATCCAGATGACTCTCAGTAGAACAAAAAAAAAAAAAACAGTTTTTTAAAATATTTCAAGTTGACAAGATAATTGATCAGAAGAACACAAGTGCTGATAAATAATTAATAAAAACAGAGAGAATTTATTCATGCTGCAAATCGACAATTGTCTAATACCACATAGAAACTACTTGACACATAAAATCTTTTGGAGTCATGATATTGGTTTCCATTTTTTTTTTTTTTTTTATCTATTTTTCAAGGAGAAAGAAAACACCAATGCATATACAACAAATAAGGATTCAGAAAAAATTCAAGGCTATACTTATTGGGCTCACTAACCGTCTGGTAGCTGTCAATATTATTTTCCTCTCCATGGACCAAATTTATTAGGACGATTGCGAAATACCCACGAGGGGGTAACATGCAAAAGAATTGATCAATCGTTTCTAAATTTTGTTTGCTGCAGAAAAACCAACTCGGATAGGAGGCCCACAAGAGGTTTGAGTTTCAACCCCTTGGAATTTGTATTGTGGACAAGCAGTTACCAGATCACATGGGTTTCGGTTTTTTTTTTTTTTTTTTTTTTTTTTTTTGCATAGCATAAGATTATAACCTAATCTGGGGCATGAAAGGAAAAGGAGAAAGATTTAATAAGGTGGGTTGTTTTTAAAAAAAGAAGAAAAATGTAAAATAGTGGGAATTAATGAAAGAAACAACAGCAAAGACAAGCACTTGTAGTTGTATCAAAACTAAAGGCAAATGTGGGGGGACCTTTACACATGGGGTGGGGATACTTGAAGCGGGGGGCTTTGTGAAGTGGAGCCAACTTAAAGTTAAGAATCTTTTGCAAAATGTTGGTTGGAAGCACACACTTGGGGGCAAAAGCTAATATATTATATATGTATATATATGTTCATCAATCGATTATTATCTCACACTTTTAATATATATCTTCAACAACTTTAATTTTCAAGTTGATCCCCTTTGATCCCTATGCATATATATCCATTATATTAACTAATTAATTGCTTATATATGCTTTAATTAAGGAAGGGCATATAATATAACGTTGAAGGAGAACTATATATAATTGGACAGATAATATTAATATAGGATTGATGATCGAAATGCACTTTCATCATTATGAGAAATTATACAAGTAGTGAGGGAAAATGATGTCAATGAATGTTGCTGAAAAACACAAATGGGAAAGGATATATTTGTAAAGTTGAGATGCCAGCCAACCATGATTGCGGATTTTGATTATTATCTGGGTTGAGATATGGGATTTCTCTCTTTTTCTATTTATTGAGATGCCTATTAGCTTTTTAGCAAAAGTCCATATTTTTTGTGCTTCTCACAGGAAATTTATAATATATATATATGTGCGCGCGCGCTAGCTAGCTAGGTATATATGACCTTTCGAGCCCTCAACGAGAGAAATAGTTATCCTTTATAAGCACATCAATATAAATATTGTTGCCTGATTATAAAGCCAAGAAAAAAAAAATTGGATCCCTTGGATACACAATGACAGATTATTGTTTACTTGTAATTTCTTTTTCTTATTTTAATAAGGGAAATTTTCATTTTGGTACCCTGTGTTATATTGAAATATGATTTTAGTACCCTTTGTTTTTAACAATTTCATATCGGTATCTCGACCTTTTAGAAAATCTTTTTTTAGTACCTCAGGGCAATTTTTTAGGACACGAAAAGATAAAATTGCCCTTACTATTAAATATATAAAAAAAAACTTTTTAAAAAATCTTAAACCCGCGATCAAGATTTTGCTTTATGTTTGAGGCAGAATGAAGTTTAGGTGTTTAGTTGCAAGTCTAAGATTTTTTAAAAAGCTTTTTTAACTTATGTGGAGGGTAAACCAATATTTTTAACATCACACTTGATGGATTGTTTGAATCCTTCTATTGATGTAAAGATTCAATTTGGTGGGCTATGAAAGAGAGCATATCCCTCCACCACTACTCTCCCTCCAGCCAAACAAGTGATTAACCCTCTTCCTCACCTCTCTCCCTCCACCTCTATGCATCCCTCCATCTATTCCTCCAACCAAACACACTCTTAAAGTGAGTTTGGGATTCCGTGCTTTTAATAGAATTACTACTTTTGTTAAAGCAAAAGTAGAAGTAGAACACATTTCAATTTCTCCACCTAACTTTAAAAAGTGTATAAATCCTTGTGCATCAATATATAATATATATAAAAAAACTTTTAAAAAAATTTTAAACTTGCAATCAAGATTTTTGCTTTATGTTTGGGCACAATGAAGTTTAGGTGTTTAGTTGCATGTCTAAAATTTTTTAAAAAGCTTTTTTAATATTTAATAATAAGGGTAATTTCGTCTTTTTGTGTACTAAAAAGCTGCGATGAGGTACCAAAAGTAGATTTTTTAAAAGGTCGAGATACTAACATGAAATTATTAAAAGCAAAAGGTATCAAACTTATATTTCGATATAACACAGGATACCAAAATGTAATTTTCCCTTTTAATAATTGGGAGGTACTAGTAGGATTTGATATTAGTTATATCCTCTCTCACGGCCATATATATATATATATATATATATATATATATATAAATGATAGCTATCCCTATTCTACTCATGCTTGAAGAAATTATGCGCCAGTTATTCTGTATAATTTGAAAATGGAAGTATGGGTAATATATAGTCGTATATTATAAACATTTTAAGTGTCTTCAGATCAACGGTAGTCATCATCAATGCAACGTGATTAGAGAAGGCTTAGGAAACAACATTAGTAGCCACATAATCATGCATGCATTGATTAGAGAAGGCTTAGGAAACAACATTATTAGCCACATATTCATGGCTCATGACTACATCGCCAGACAAATAGCAAATGATCTCTTCACTCTTTTATATATCCCAGTTTGTTAATAATACAAATGCACATCCATTTGTCATTTAATCCACTAGATTTACATTAATTAGTTTAAATAACTCAAATATTCTTTAATAGAAGGCATTTTGAGACGAATACAGCTACTCGATGGGGCAACTTGGATTGTTCTGAATTAAGAAAACTATAAGCGTCGCATATTTGTCGGAAGAAAAGTAGCTAATTTTTGTTTAAATAACTTGCCTTTCATGACACCACGACAGACGTACATATATATAAGTTATAACACATCACGTTATGTTACTCATGCTGCTAGCTAGATAATACAAACTGTAGGCATTATAAGTACATCAGGTCGTAAATTAACGATCACTTAGAAGTCTGACCTTAATTGAATATTATAAAGTTACATAAATATAATATAGAAACCGAACCTTAATTATTATACTTGCAACTGTTTATAACAGATCACTTACATGGGATTCACACAGTACGTCATTCTAGTTACGTACGTGTGCATGCTTATATTTAGAAGGAGCAATCTTGTACTCGGGCGAACGGCAGAAAACATTGATACTTTGTTGGGCATTTTTGGCACACACCGTTGTATATATTAAACTATCACAAATTTTTTACAGTATGATAGTTCTCATGTGTCATATTACGATATTTGTATTACATTAAACAATGTTTGTTTACCATAAGTATTAAACTTTTAACAAAATAGACATCTATGCCAACCACAATCCCAACCTAGCCCTAGGACAAGGTCTGGTAAAAGTTTAGAGGATTGGTTCGGTTTCGAAGTTTAGAATATCACGGTCAGGTCCACGACCAAAGACAAGGTTTAGGATAGGGTTAGGCTCCAAGAACGAAACTAATTAGAATGGGGTCCAGGACGAACACTAATAAATGTCAGGGTCGAAGTTCGAGACAAGTTAAGGTTTGGAATCGACATAGTTCCGTCGGCCCTTCTCACAAACGTTAACCCCGGTCCTGAACTACAACCTTATTCTCGGACCAGGTCCTTGGTGCTAGTCACAAACCTCGATCCCAATGCCAGTCCCAACCTTGATTGTCGATGTTAGACCTTGGTCATGGTCCCGACCTCGCTCTTAGGCATCGAACCAGATGTTTATGGGGTTATGACCTCGATCCATGTTCTGGATCCTGACGTCGATCTTAGCATCGGACTCCAACCCAATCCCGGTCCCTAATTCCATGTTAGACTTAGAGGATGTTTGGTACCTAGATTCGTTCCCTAATTCGAATTATGGTTTCTGATTCGTTACAGTATTTTCTCTCACAAAAATACACGTAAATCGAAAATAATTTTAATCACACAGTTTTAATCCATGAACCAAACGTCTCCTTAATTTAAAAAAAAAAATTTTAAATGCGACGAAATGTGCTTTCGTAATTTTTCTAACATCCTAGTGCTTTCGGACCCGACCCCTGTTTTGAATTTTGATGTTTAAATATTTTATTTGTTTATTAATATGATCTTTGAAGTTAAATTATACAATACAATTTACTACATATTGTTTTTCCGTATTAGATAATGCAATATTGTATTAATCTTGGACGTTTTACTAATATAATATTTTGTATATATTAATGTTCACAAACAGAAAATGTAATATTTTAGAGTAATAAAATACATAGCACTAATATACCCTTATAGTTTTTTTTTTTTTTTTCTCTTTTTAGTTGCCAATATTTTCCATGGAAAAAAAAAATTCTTATGGTAGTTAAAGATTAAGAAAAACCAGTTCTTGTGGTAGTTGATTCTCCTATTCCAGAAAATAGGTTGGAATCACCAGTAAGAAATGTAAACGTTTCTTTAATCAAAATAAAGGAGTTTCTCTAGTAGGATTGAAAAAAAAAATGAATTATTAATAGTTTTTTACTTTTTAATTATGAGATATGTATAAAAAATTATTTATTCTGTATATATTTTTAATATGTTATGATTTTAATCAGATGTAACGGTCAGAAACTGACTCTACTGGTAGATCGGTCTACCAAAAAAAAATTCTTAAATATAAAAAGTTTTATTTGTGAGTTCTGAAATAACATTGCGGATGTTACCCCTCGTTTCTTGCTTAATAATGCGTATAATCACACGCGAGAAAACGCAAAAGGAATTCTTTACAACAAAAGAAAAAAACAGAAGCGTGACGCTTCCCTTCATTTACTAAAAATAGTAAAAAAGAAGCAACTTATTCAAATAGACTTTTACAGAAATAGAAACCATATGAAAAATGGTAATCGTGACACCTTTGCGTTAAGACTTGTGTTGTGTAAGTGGTTCTTTCACAACAAGTCACGCGAGTTTTTACCATGCCAGGGTAAATTAAAAAAAAAAAAAAAAAAAAAAAAAAAAAAGAAAGAGAGAGAAGAAAAAATATGAGACGCGTTTAAAATTTATTTTAAAATGATTTTATTTTTTTGTATGAAAATGAAAATGAAAACGTTTTCAATCTCAGACATAAATTATTTTTAAAAATGCGTTTGGTAGTTTTATTAAGAAATTATTTTCAGTGTAAAAAAACTCATTAATGTCTCTCTTTCTCTCTTTGCACGAGAGAGGAGAAAACGAAAATAAAAAATAAAAAACAGCTAAAAGTCGTTTTTTATTTCTTTCTCATTTTACACTAAACTAAACAATTATTTTCATTTCTGTTTTTTTATCTTTATTGCGTCAAACACTGTTTTAGAAGTATTTTTATTTTTTTCTCAAAAAACGTAATAAATAAAAACGGGATCAATTCTAAATACGATCATAAGAATTTCTCTAATAAAATATCACTATAATAAGGTTCAACTTTTAATTATTAAATTTAATTAAAATTACATTAAAATAAAAAATATATAAAATAAATAACTTTTAATACAAATTTAACTCTACAAGTAAAGAACTACCCCCAATGCAACCAAAGAAGCTCTCAGAAAATTAACGCGGTCCTCTTTTTGTGAAAGGAGGTAGGTGGCAGTCAAGCAAAAAGGAGGGGGGTAAAAAAAATATCAGAAAAAAAAAAAAAAGAGAGAAGCAAAGAGACAAATCAATCAATTCGGTGAATAAAAACAGATGCACGTGGACAGACCTACCACACGTGCACTCAATCATCATTCTCTGGTAGGATAAAGACGTCAAGAACTAAACAACAAATAAGCAGACATCTTCAATCTTTATCTGTCAACTGTGAAACTGTGTGAGTGAAGGGGTCTTTTATTTTATTATATTTTTCTCTCTCTTTTTTTGCAGTTAAGGACAATTTTGTGCAGTCCCTTGCAGTTGCATTACCATTATTTATTCAAGGATATTATTCAATTTCTTTTTCTTTTTCTTTTTTTTTTCCTTTTTCCTTATTTCTTATTCCTAATTTATTATCAACAATTATTTTTATTTTATTCTTTTCTAGAGTTTGGGAAGTGAGATTGAGAGTCTCAAGAAGGGTTTC
Organism: Morus notabilis; assembly: GCF_000414095.1. Lineage (NCBI taxonomy): Eukaryota > Viridiplantae > Streptophyta > Magnoliopsida > Rosales > Moraceae > Morus > Morus notabilis. Next base: position 388,060 of record NW_010362042.1, on the reverse strand, counting down.
ATTGAATATCTCACCCTTGCAAGGTTATGGCCGATAAGTTATTCCCAAGGTGGTCTTCTTTTGTTTTTGTTTTTTTTTTTAATAATTATAACAAATTAAAAAATACTTTACCATATTAGTATTTGGTAATGAATTTTGGTAAGCCGTTAATAGAATCATAAGAGAAGCCAATTTATACCTTTAGATAATTTCTTATTTAAATGTCAATATTAATGTTATAGCACTAAAAAGGTGAAAATAATATATTAATATGTTATTTTATTTGTACTTAAATGCATAATATTATTTCAAATACTAACATTTATTTTTTTTATAATTATTGAGTTCTGAAACTTATAAAAAATAAATATTTTCCTTTTTAAAAAATAATTTAAAAACGATAATATTATAATGAATAAATGAAAAAGTAATACTTAAACCAACAATAACTAAATATAAAAAGTGACATATACTAAATTTATTGTCGAATTTAATACTAAAAATAATATTGCATGGAAAAGTACGTGGCTATTCTATGCAAATGCTAAAATTTGACATTAGCATACTAATCCAACATCGTATTGAAGATGCTCTAACAAAAAAAATCAAACGAAATAAAAAAATATAAATTTAATTCAATTTGACATAAGTTTAATAACTTAAATGTGCACATAAATATCGAATAGGATTTATTTTTATAGAGATATGTGAAATATAAATTTTTTAAACTGTTGTTTAAATAACATTCCAACTATTATTAACGTTATAAAAAATAATCACTTTTTTAAGTGGTCAATCAATGATTTGCTGTTGGACTTGACATTAATTAATAATTGACTAATAAGTATTTTTTTATATTAGTCAATGATTTATCAATCTATTAACTTATGGCTCGTTCGGTTCGTTAATTCGAATTTTTAATTTGAGTTGAGATGTGATATTGTGTGAGAGTTTTTTACTGTAGTAAAAAAGTTAGATGTGACTGTTTCTGAAAACTTTTTACTATAGCAAAACTCAAATTCTAAACTCGAATCAGTGAAAAGAACGGGACCTTAGTGATCAATCATTCATTGACCAGCCGCCGAACATTTTTTAAAAAGAAAAATCTAACAATTTACAAGAAGCGACTAAAACCAACTACTTCTTTTTATTATATATATATTGTACTATACGATTCACTTTTCATTTTTTTTTTATTCTATTTAACTCGAGGAGTGGCATATAATTACTTATAAATCAACTATTTTGTTTACCATTTTTTTAAAGTAAACAAAAGAAGCTAACTCTTTTGTTTACTATTAACGTTAATTAGGTCGCCTCAAGGTGCTTTGGCAAATTGATTGGGTAGCGTCTTTTGCCATAAAAAAAAAAAAAAAAAAAAAACCACGTCTTTTGAAAAACAATAATTACTCTTTGAAACAAAACATCCAAAATAATTCACCGATATTTTGTTAAAGGCATGCAAAAGCAAGCAGGCATACATACAAATCATATATATAGCTCATATATATATATATATATATATATATATACACACACACACACATTTCCACGAGCCAATTATAATTAACGGGAAAGAGAGGAAAATACATGAATGTTTGATATCCATGTTGCCAAAAGGAATGCTAGCTAGTGCATATCTTGGTGTGGTGGGGGGATCAATAATTTAGAGAAAATAATAATGTTTAGGATGCCCATTTCTGGCAGGAAACAAAGCAGAAAATAACAAAATAGAGGCCCTCGTGCAACTGGAGGTTTCAATGTACATCACAACTTTATTGTTTCTTTCTTTTTCTTTTTCTTTTTTTTTTGTTTGTTTATTTATTATTTTTATTGATATTAGTGAAGCAAATTAAAGCAAAGTGCATGAGCTGCATGTGTGCGTGTGGGTGGACATTCCCTTCTCTCTTCCTGCCCCACCTTAAAGCATGGCCTTCTCTTTCTCTATCCACACTTATTATATACATATAATCATAAATTATATATATATATATAAGTTTATAATTAACCTTTTTCCGGCCTACGTGTGTAACATTGTAATTTTCCTTCATTATTGCATTCACTTATATGAAATATCCCTTTCCCTTGTGTTTGTTCCCTATCTATCGTCATTTTTTTTCCCTTTCTCTTGTACGTACAAGTCAAATAATATCAAACTCTCAAGACCAAAAAAAAATAAAAAAAAGTCAAATAATATCAAACTGTGTCGGCAATATTTCTCTCAAATATCAATCATTTGAATTTAAAGCAAATTAAATCTCAACAGATAAATCCCTTATAAATTAAAGGGTGGCTGTCCTGCCATTTGTCACCTACATCACCATGTTATATCCAAGGGCGCAAGATATATATATATATATTTGTATATACATATACATATCTGATTGCAGAAAATTCGAAGAAGTTTCGAGCAAGCTGGCATAGTGCCGTGCCGCGCCGTGCGTCATAATAAATCAAATTGGCCACAAAAGTTGATATCTAAACATACAAAAATAGGAAGTTGATATTGGCAAACTCTTTTTGGCGTTTGGGAGATATTCATCGTGTTAATGTTGTCTGGTTTTACATCACTAGCTTTTTACCTTTTTTGGGTTCTAGCTACATTAATTGCCAAGGCCACTTGAATTATCCCTTCTATTCTACACGTTGATCAATCCTTGCCTATGTAATCCCAAAGATAAAAATTGTCATTTCTCAACTGTCGGATTAATAAGTGAATTTTGAGTATACTTATATAGCTGGAAGTTTATTATCTAATAGTTATTTTTTCCCCTTTAGGAAACGATATGAAATCCTTGAATTTCTTTCAACTTTTAGATGACAACTTTTTTTTTTTTCTTTTCAATGATGATATTTTTTATTGCTATTCAATGACTGATATTTAAGCTGTATGATTATACGGATCTACATTTTTTGTTTTTGTTTTGTTTTGTTTTTTTTTTTTATGCGGCTTATAACTTATAAGGGAAAAGATAGATAATATATATAGGAACCAAGAGCCTTTTTCATGTCAATTAAAAAGGAAATCTTGCATGCTTTTCATTTGTTTTTGGAGCTCAGAGTTAGAAGCAAACAGTTTAAAACACATTAAAAAGACATCCACCTTTTTCCACATATTCCTTTGCCCTATTTGGCTTATATAGGTACGTTTATCACATCTCTTGCCACATACCTTGCTCTGATCAACAATGATCTTTCATCTATGATCTTACGAGTTTGGAAAAGATGTTATACCAATTGAATATTGGGAAATTTTCACAAAATACAAATAAAAGAGCAAAACAAAAAAAAAAGTCGATATATATATATATATATATATATTGTGAATGCATCTTTTGTGTCAAATCCCTTTCCAAGGATCCCCCCATGGATCCACTCTTTTGTTTAAGTCGCCATCCAATCCACCTTTTGTGCCACTCGAAGACAAAGCCATCAGCTTTCGATAGGGCAAAGTCAAAAAAACAAAACGAGAGTAGAAAAGAGATAACCAGAAATTACAAGGGCCAAAACACTGTCTCATTTACAATCATATAATATGCATGATTAGACCAATCGTCATGTACACAACTACTGTACGGAGCCGCCCCGTAGAATTAATAGATGAATGTGTGGTGTACGCCATGACCTTAAACCCTAATATTGCCACACACTTGCACTTTGATTGTAGCCTCTTTTGTATCATACGTATACTTGTGGGGAACAATACAAAAAGAAAATATTTGCATTATTCACTATATCTATCTATATCTTTATCTACATATATGAATGACATTATACTATATGTGCGTGTGTATGTATATGCTCGTGGGAAAGTTACATTTATACTATTCGTTACCTTTAATCTTGATTTTGTAAGATTTTTTTTTTTTTTTGGATGAAATTGTACTGTTGGATTACATTTGAGTGAAGCGTTATTGTTGTAGAGATGTCAAGCTAGTGAATTTGGCATCGATGTGGTTTTTACCACATTTTTTTCTTACTGTATTTAGGTCGATATCAAAGATGTTTGTAAATCAAGTTGGTAGTCGAGTTGAATATAAATAAGCTGGGATCAAAAAGATAAAGATCATGTCCCTAATTCTATCAGGGGAAAATCATCAAGAATGATCGTAATTTATTCAAATTTAACTAAAAATAAGTATTACCTCTTAGGTTAGGTGATCAAGATATAAAAAAGTCCAAATCTGGTGCAATTATGTTATTTATCAATCAAATGTATATTTATCTATAAGGTATAATTAAATAGGCTAATTCCGCCGCCAAGAAACCTTAATTGGTTGCAATATCTACACTCAAGCTATCTTTGTTTTCCTCTCATAGTGCCCAATATCAAAGTGGATATAACTCTTTTTTAAGGGTAAAATACTATTCGTATTAATTCTTGTGTATTCGTCTCTTTTCTAATATTGTTTACTACGTGTGAGATTAATTCTAGCCTTAAGATCACAAGAGATTTTATGCTGTTAATCAAGTTTTTACCATCAACAATTACGTACCATGATGTAATAAAATCATACGGTTGAAGTATACAGTTCAGTCTAAATATTGCTTTATAAATAACCTTGGCTATTTTAGGTCCATTCTCCTATCGATTTTTTCACTCTAAATTACTTATTTTGTTTTCAATCTCGTTTATTTTATTAATTTAAATTGAGAAATATATTTATACAAGAACAAACACTTTAATTTTAATACAAAAAATTAAATTTAAATTTTTATAAAAAAAAATATTATAATAAAAATTTAAATTATAATTTGAACTAATGAAATGAACGGCTAGATTTGTCCGAGAAGATATTGCACATGACATATCGTTCCTCATTCACGCACTGGACTTCTTACATTTAAGAACAGGCTACAGAGAGATATGTACTTCCCTACTTTATTGTCATAACTCTCTATTTTAATGACAAAGGACAATCTTCTGCACACAAACCAATGCACAACTCTTTTATTTGATCTTCGGAACATTATTAATGAGTGATAATAAAGTTCATCTTCACAACCTTTGTAACTTCTTTATCATGAGCATGCAAATGGACATTCTTCGTGCTTGCTCCATTGATCCTTGGGGTTTTGGAAAGACCAATGCGCCAAAAGTAAATTGTTGATCCAAAAGCCTTAAAGTTCTCAAGAGCAATATAATACTCATAATTTAATTTGATATTGTATAGAGACCAATACACAATCCACACACACACACACATATATATATACATATGTGCAAGTGTAGTATTTTTAATATATCATGTATAATATATATTACTAATTTATGACTGATTGGTATTGATCAAGAGTATAAATGCCCACTAATGCAGGACAGACATAAGGAAAAAATTGCTGGCAACGTTTGGTGTTGTGTAAATGTTTCATGGCATAAATTTTGCAATCATTGAAGCAAAAAGGTCAATATTTTCATTACATATGTCGAGGGAAAGAACATTTTTTGCTATTTGAACTTTATAACAGTACCAAAGCAAAACTCCAAAAAATCTCAAATGATTTTGTGTCCAACTGATGTGATTAGCTGAAAGCTAAGTATTTATCTCATTCTCATGATATATATATATATATTTAAAAAAGAGAAGAAAGCTAATTTTACTTGAATAATATATATTCAGGTCGACTGATGAAAATCAATTATTTGAAGAGTCAATAGGATTATATCTCATTCTCTCATATAGCTCCAAAAAATTCCTGTATTTGGGACATATTGTTGGTGATTGATATACGTGGGCTGTTTCTGAACCCCTTTTCCTTTTCATTTTTTTCACTTTTTATTTTTTTTATTTTTTCAGTCTCTAGCATGTCATAAACAGTACAAAAAGTCAATACCACAGTGTTTATAAATATGGTGGTCTTCTAGGAATTACTGTCCACAGCTTCAAACTGCCCTCCAAGAGACGTGAGTCCAAGTTTCAAACTTGCAGTTAGAATCCAACCAAAAAAAAAAAAGAAAGAAATTAGGAAGACTTTTTCTCTCTCTCTCTTCTGTTATTCACATGGTTACCAAGAGAGTGTCTTGTTGTGGTTTTTGTAAAATTCCAATTCCAATTCGCAGCAGCAGATCTTGTTGATGGACATGTGAAAGACTCTGTGTTTTTGGAGTCACTATTCTATTAGCTAACTAGGTCCAATAGGGTGGTGCGCATGTGCAACTGAGTCCCTCGGTTTTTTTTTTTTTTTTTTTTTTGGCCTTTGAAAAATTAAAATTAAAATATAAAAAAACCTTTTTGAGGAACCCCTCGTCTACTTCCATCCATAACAATAATACCTTAATCATTTCAGCCAAATCTGTCCCAAAAAATAAATTTAAAAAAAAAAAACAAGAAAAAAGGAAAATCATTGCAGTAAATAGTTCATATCACTCATTCCCATGTTACTATCAAGTTATCAACGTCCTTCCAACTAACTCTTTCTTTCTCTCTCTCTCTTTCTCTCATACAAACACGTTTGGTTAAAACCCTGAAAGAGTTTCATGTATTAAATTATATTAACCAGTCTGTGTTAATTGGAGGGTATTACAATTTCAAATCTTTGTCTAGTCAAGAGCCGGTTTGGTTTGGTAAGTTCTTTCCTCTCCTTTTTTTTTTTTATTAAGAAAAGAGAAGAAGAAGAAAACGCCTAAAAAAAAGAATTTCTCTTGCAAAATCAAAAAAATAAAATTATTCGTAGTTTTATTTTTTCAGTCGTGTTTTACTATTAAATCTACATTAAAAATTATATATTATGTATATTTTTTTAATCTCATTTAATTTTAATCACATCTGATAATAAAAAATTAATCATACCATAAGACGATCTATCATATATAATCTTAAAAGAAAAAGTTAATATTTTTGTCATTTAATTTTGTTTTACAGTTTAGTACTGAAGGGTCTAATAGATTGGGGTCCCTCCCCCCCCCCCCCCCCCCCTCTCTCTCTCTGAAGCATAATATGGTGGTGGTTCAGAGGCCTCTATATATATGCACAATCTTGGCTGAGTTAAAACTAGAGCATGCCCATACATATCCATACCATTTACAGCTCTCTTTGGAGGAGTGTGGGATTTTATTTTTTTGAAGCTTCTTCTTCTTCTGCTTCTTCTTGTGCTTCTTCTTCTTCTTCCTCTTCTCCTAGGGAGTATCAATGGCTGCATTCATGGTTGTTTTGGGTGTTTTCCTCTTTGTTCTCTGTTTTTGCTCTGCTTTGCTAAAGTGGAATGAGGTCAGATACAGGAAGAAAGGCCTTCCTCCAGGCACAATGGGTTGGCCAATCTTCGGAGAGACCACTGAGTTTCTTAAACAAGGCCCTGACTTCATGAAAAACCAAAGAGCAAGGTGATAAAAAATCTCTCTTTTGCTAATTGTTTTAATGGGGGTTCCTCTGTTTTTTCTCTGTTTTCCTTCCCCTGAAAATCCACCGCTTAATTGCACTTGTCATTAAAGTTAAATTTTTCTTTTTGGGTTTTTTTGAAAAAGAAAAGGAAAAAGGTTTTTTGGGTGATTATATTGGCCTCAGTAGGGGGAGGTGTTACTCCATGAAAACAGCCCCAAAAGATGATTATATTGCATCAGTCAGCTTTCTGATATCTGAATCATAACACTTTTTTTTTGTTTGGTTGGTTTATAACTTTATATCACAAAACACAAACAGGTACGGAAGTGTTTTCAAATCCCACATACTGGGGTGTCCTACCATTGTTTCCATGGATCCGGAGCTGAACAGATACATCCTAATGAATGAGTCAAAAGGCCTTGTTCCTGGCTACCCTCAATCCATGCTTGACATTTTGGGCAAATGCAACATTGCTGCCGTTCATGGCTCCACTCACAAGAACATGAGAGGCGCTTTGCTTTCCCTCATTTCCCCCACCGTGATCACACACCAGCTTTTGCCCAAGATTGATCAGTTCATGAGAACCCATCTTTCTGATTGGAATCACAAAGTCATTAACATCCAAGAAAAGACCAAAGAGGTTCGTTTTGTTGCATTTTTTTATTGTTTCCCATACATTAACCAGATTCCTTATATCTCTTTTTCTGTTTTTTTTTTTTTTTTTTTTTATTCCTTCAAGTAACATTTGTTTCAACACTTTTTTGTTACTATGCAGATGGCACTTCTGTCCTCTCTTAAGCAGATTGCCGGTATCGAATCGGGATCAATGTGTGATGAATTCAAGCCTGAGTTCTTTAAGCTGGTTTTGGGAACTTTGTCATTGCCGATTGATCTTCCTGGCACTAACTATAGACGTGGATTCCAGGTTAGTTTGACCAAAAAGGAAAAAGTTTTCACATCAGCATATTTACCTTTTTTCTTTCATTTCTTTTTTTTTCTTTTTTTTTAACTGGGGGGTTTGGTAATATTTTACTGACGTAGATGTTTTAACCGTGGTGTTTGGTATAGGCAAGGAAGAACATTGTTAGCATGTTGGGGCAGCTCATAGAGGAGAGAAGGGCTTCCCAAGAAGATCACCATGACATGCTTGCCAGTTTAATGAGAAGTGAAGATAACAGATATAAACTGAGTGATGATGAAATCATTGATCAAATAATTACTATTTTGTACTCGGGATATGAAACTGTTTCAACCACTTCCATGATGGCTGTCAAATACCTTCATGATCATCCCAAAGTACTCGAAGAACTTAGAGTAAGTTGACCGTCAGATAGAATTATATTAGATCAATGAATTCCATAAGTTAGACGGTTAAAAACTGCGAAAAGATTATTCAAAAAGTTTATGTTTGAGCTTCTTTTTTTTTTTTTTTTTTTTTTTTTGTCAATGCTTGTAGTCCTTAATTGTGTGTCAAATTTATCAGAAAGAACATTTGGCTATTAGAGAGAGGAAAAAGGCAGAGGATCCGATTGACTTGAATGACCTCAAATCAATGCGGTTTACTCGTGCGGTAAGAGATCTTTTTTTCACTTTTTGACGCACTTTCTTGTTTGTTAATGATAAAGAATATCACTTAAAAAGCTATTCCCTTTTTCTTCAGGTGATCTTTGAGACCTCAAGGTTAGCCACTATTGTTAATGGGGTTCTTAGGAAAACCACTCAAGATATGGAACTAAATGGTGAGTTGGCTATATATATGTATATATTATATATATATATATGTATGTATGTATGTATGTATGTGTATATGTATATGATATATTTCCTAACAGCTTCTAGCTTCTGTCATGTTTTTTGTGGGCTCAAGAAACTGTTGTGCAGATAGCATTTACTTTTGTCACTTTTTTGGCATAATAATTATGTGAAGCAGTTCATAGTCATGAGACCTATAATGATATGCATGGAATTATCCAATGATCTAGCTAGACCATTCGGTTAAAGAATAATTTTTGACAAAAAGGAATGTCTTTCTTTTTCTTAACAAGAGGAGAAAGACTACTCTGGTTTTTATTCCAGTATATTCAATTCTATATGAGTTCTTTTTTTTTTTTTCATATGGTTCGGATCAAATGATATGATGGTGTGTGGGCCATACTCACATTAAAATTCATCAACAATGACTGATCATAAGTCCTTTTGTGTTCTTTATTCACATCACAAAATTATCTTCTCCTATTATTGCATTGACCTCCTCCAAAAATTATCTTCTGCATACATTTTACTTTGTCAACATGAAGTTGGAGTTACCAAAAAAAAAAAAAAAAACGCAGTGTACTAATTCAGCTTTTCTTTTTCTGCTTTGTTTTTCAGGATTTTTTGTTCCAGAGGGATGGAGAATTTACGTTTACACTAGGGAGATAAACTATGACCCTTTTTTGTACCCCGATCCTTTAAAATTCAATCCATGGAGATGGCTACAGGTATTTAACATTTCCTAGACCGGCAGGTTTCGCATGTTTTTGACGTTGAATTTGGTTAAAATTATATCAAAGTAAAAAAAAATAAATAAATAAAACTGATAGAATTCATAATCATTTATTGTTCAAACAGTGTCTTATTTTAAAAAAAAAATTTCTCGTTCTTCTTTTTTTTCTACCTTTTTCTGTAAACTAAGAAATTGGTTCCAAAGTCACTAACTAAATTTCCTTTGACTTCAAAATACAGGACAAGAGATTGGAATCAAAAAATTACTTCTTTATATTTGGAGGAGGTACAAGACAATGTCCCGGAAAGGAACTCGGAATAGCAGAAATTTCCACTTTCCTACACTACTTTGTTACTAGATACAGGTGACTAATGATTCAAACATGACCAAAAAACCATAATTCTTTCACATGTTAAATTAATCACATCAAAACCATGGCATCACTTTTGTTTGCTTACATAGTTTTCTCTCTCTCATTTCAGGTGGGAGGAAGTTGGGGGAGATAAACTAATGAAGTTTCCAAGAGTAGAAGCACCAAATGGGCTACATATTAGGGTCTCATCTTACTAACTAACCCATTTTATGTACAGAGAGAAGAAGTATAGTACCACCAAAACGAAGATTGATGTACAATAAGTCCTAACAAGTTAGAGAATTAATGAGATTGAGCATTTTTCTTTTGTCGGCTAAGTAAGTTTGCTGTCAATTATTGAAGGAAATAGGACTGACAAGACTGTAAATTTTTTTATTTTTTTCTGGCTTTGCCATTGCGGAATCAGTCTCCTGTTTTCTTCTTGCACAGTTTTGGTTAACTTGCCTTGACCCGAATAATAAATGTTTATCCTGCTAACTCACGAAAGGGTTTAATAATAATCACTGTTGTGACAGAGGGTGGAATTTATTGTGGCGTATTTATCCATGTCTGTAAGAATATTGCTAATGTAAGACATACATACATCCACACACACAAATATATATATATATATATATCAGTATATGTATGATGCAAATGTATATATGTGCATGTTTACGAATATATCCCATATGTATATGCAACATATTGCTTACTGAGGCTAATCCAATAGTAAGACTCGTTTTTCAGGGAAAAAATAAATAAAAGTTCGTTCATTTTACCATTCAAATTTAGAATTTGAGTTTTACTATATTAAAACACTCTAAAAAACAGTCACATTTAATTTTTTTGTTACAGTAAAAATTACATCTCAATTCAAATCAGCGAATTAAACGGACTAAAAAAAGCAGTAACAATCGGTCAGATCATAGAAAGCTAGTATTATCTACTAATTTTGACCTATGTAGTCAGAATTTTGCAAAGGTCAACTCCATTTTTTAATGGAAAAATATATTTCAACGCTTGAAAATACAATACAAATACCAATTCACACTCACACAGATTTTTATTACACGAAACATGGTACCGATAGACAAGATTCCACCAATAAAAGAATCTCTATTTATTATCTTCATTATGTTAGAAAACGTCGTGCTAAAATAATAAATGTGAGACTCATGAAGAGGGCCTCTAAAATGCGACTACAATTTGACTAAGAGCACAATTAAATGCCCATCTCGAGGCTTGAGCTTCATCTCATAAAGATACCCTGCAATTTATACATTTGTGTGTGTATATATAGTGCTGAAAATTAAGGATATATATATATATATATATATTTATATTTATATATATATATTAGGGTGTAGTTTAAATTAAGCCAGTAATATAGGTCATGACACGACAACACGAATTTTACCGGTTAGGGTTGAGAAAAAAGAGATTCGGGTCAGAATTGGGTCGACCTGAAATTGACACGAAAAACACAGGCCAATTTCGGGTTGGACCCGCCTAATCCGAACACGACGCGAAACTCGTAAAAAACTAAAAAATATATATTTTTCATTACATATTTTTTATTTTATTATGAACTTGTGATATCATGATAGTTATACTCAAAATTTATACTATTATTTGCTTAATTTCAATGGATGTTATTGTATTTCAGTGTGTTATGAATTTTAAGTTATTTTTAATAATTAAAAAACTAAATAAAAGTATACAATTTTCGTGTCAATTTCGGATTCACGGGTCAATTTCGTGTCATGGGTCTTTTTCGTGTCGTGTCGTGTCAACTTGTAGAGTGGTCGTGGCGTGTTCGTGTTGCGGTTTTTAAAAAATTTCGTGTCACGGGTCGTGTTCGGGTTGACTGCATATTAAAAAAAATGACTAAAACACGACACGTGATACGAATTGCCACCCCTAGTTTAAATGGACACTTCATTATGTAATTATAAGTGAGCATTACTATTTCAATTGTAAAATATTAGTTCGATAGTTGTAATAAATTTAATAGAATTAAAATTTTATAATAATTAATAAAATTAAATTTTTATCACACCATACTATAAAATTTTAATATTTAATGGATAATCATCGTAAAAATGTAACTATTTAAAACTCATCTATGTATATATATTTGTATTTGAAGTCAAGAGAAAACTAGTACTTCATAAATGATAAAACAAAGAAAGAGATTTCTAAAATAAATTACTGGTAGGTTTCTATTTTAAGTTGTTAGATCTATATCATTAACTATTTATTTTGCATATTTTTTGTTTTGATGTGATTTTTTAATAGCTAGAAACTTGCACTATAAGTAGGAACCCCTACGGTAAAAAAACCCAACAAACAATTGAGAGTGAAAATGAGATAAATACTCCTTAAAGTGTATGAGTTTACATTTTTTCTCTTTACTCTTAATTAATATCTTTTTTTAATTAAATAATTATATTAATTAAAAAAGTATTAATTAAGAGTAAAAGAAAATTCAGACTCCTGTGCTCACCCTTAGATCAACAATTTTCTCCAATTTGAAAAGGTTCATCTTGCATTTGTCTAAGTTGAATAAGCTGCTCCCTTCCAAGGCCCATGAAATTGAGAAACAGGCTTTGTTTAGAAAGGTAGGCCCAAAGAGAATAAGTACACGTGGGCCGATCTGAGGTCCCCAAAATGACATGCGGGAATTAAGGTAGTTAATTCCAAATATTCCGATAATCATTTCAGTCAAAAAGCAGCCTAACTATAAAATCACTGATTAAACGCAAAGACCTCTTTTTTTATTCTCAAGCCACGTGTGAGTTTCTAATTCCACACGCTTTCTTTTTCTCGTTATTAACCGCTTTTCCCTCCGCGTCAAATGATTCAAAACAAAGCCAAGCGCCTTCGTCTTTGTCGGTAGTGAAATTAATAGTTTCTCAGCTCCCTTGACTTGCCTAATTTGAGTACCCACAAATCTTGGTGGCATTTTTTATTATTTTCCTTTTTTTATAATATTCTAGAACTTAAAAAAAATAAAAATAAAAAAGATCACGCATATGAAATCCAAAATTCAATTGTCAAATGATAAAAGGAAACAATCCGAGTTGTAAAAATATTTTCAATCAAACGCAGATAATTCTAAAATTTTTTTTTTTTTTGAAACCGTTTTCCACTTCATTTAGTGGTCAGAATTTATGTAATTTTTGGGATTTAAAGAATTTTTTTTGTTTGATTTTCCAATTCCTTTTATTCAAAATTAATAATGTTGAGAACTTGAATCTTAAGCATTTTATTTCTTGAAATCTTATAGTTTCTAGTTTCTCAGTGTGGAAAACATGAGTTCACCATATTGATTCAATTGAAACGTATTTTATAGGAAACCACGTGAAAAAAGCATTATTAGTTTGCTACATTTGCACATAAATATGGTTGACCATAGTTTGATCACAAATATTTCTAGGTTTTCGGATGACAACATGATTAATTAGAAATTAAAGCGTAATTGATAATTCTACATAAAACAAAAACTTTACTCGACTACTTATAAAAGGTCATATTTTTGAAAATTTTTTTGAATGGAATATTTTTGAAATCTTTTAAGATGTAAAGGTAATATAACTAGAATCACTAGATAAAATTCCTAGTAATAAGGACGCTTTTGAGGTGCAAAGATGATTAGTTTAGAAGCTTTCAAATAATAAGTTGGCCTTACCCTTAAGCTAGCACCACTTATCTCACCATATATATTTCCCCTCACAAACCCCATTTCCTTCAAACAAAACAATCTCATTCTCTCTCATTTTCATTTTATTTTCAGCTCGATCCAATGGCTTCTCCTTCGACGACACCCCTTCTGAAAGATGAGCTCGACATCGTGATCCCGACCATCCGAAACCTCGACTTCCTCGAGATGTGGAGGCCGTTTTTCCAGCCTTACCATCTCATCATCGTCCAAGATGGTGACCCTTCCAAGACCATCAAAGTCCCCGAGGGCTTCGACTACGAGCTCTACAACCGTAACGACATTAACCGAATCCTCGGTCCCCGGTCCTCCTGCATTTCCTTCAAGGACTCCGCTTGTCGCTGCTTTGGCTACATGGTCTCCAAGAAGAAGTACATTTACACCATAGACGATGACTGCTTCGTAAGTTTCTTCTTAGTTTTCCCTTAGACATCTTTTTAAGGTATGCGAAAAATCGAAAGAAACTAAATGTGATCGTGTGTGTAGGTCGCGAAAAACCCGTCTGGGGAAGATATCAATGCACTTGACCAGCACATAAAGAACCTCTTGTCTCCATCGACGCCATTTTTCTTCAACACCCTTTACGATCCTTACAGAGAAGGCGCAGATTTTGTGCGTGGATACCCTTTCAGCCTCCGAGAGGGTGTCCAAACTGCTGTTTCCCATGGCCTCTGGCTCAACATCCCTGATTATGATGCGCCTACTCAGCTTGTCAAGCCTCTAGAGAGAAACGCCAGGTAACTTAAACATCATGCACTTCTCATGAACCGAAAAGAGGATTAATTTTATTGTACCAAGAAAGAACTCTTGAAACTGGTACTAGGAATACGATAACTTGTGAATTTAATTGATGTTTTAATCTGCGAATTTGAACATTGGAAGTGTAAAATAGACTTATGAATGTTAAAAGTTTCAATCTTTGATTTTATGAATTAATTTAAGAAACGATGTACTTGTGACTATTGAATGTTGAAATTGTGAAGTAGAATGATAAACTTGTCAATCAGGAATTAGACTCCCGACACCATAGAAGGACCCCGAAAAGAATGAACCCCCATTTTTTCAGTTGACGTCTAAATTTTTTTATTTCTTTCTTCAGGTATGTTGATGCGGTTCTGACCATTCCAAAGGGAACTTTGTTCCCCATGTGTGGCATGAACTTGGCATTTGACCGTGAGCTTATTGGCCCTGCAATGTACTTTGGACTCATGGGTGATGGTCAGCCAATTGGACGCTACGACGATATGTGGGCAGGGTGGTGTGTCAAGGTCTGTCGGAATTGAACAATTTTCAAACCATACCGAAGTTTTAAGAAAATCTCGACCGTTCAAAAACGCGTGATTTTTAATACCCTTTCACATAATTCCCTCTTTCTATAATGAGTATTTCATTTTCAGGTGATATGTGACCATTTGGGATTGGGAGTGAAGACGGGCCTACCATACATCTGGCACAGCAAAGCTAGCAACCCATTTGTGAACCTGAAGAAGGAGTACAAAGGCATTTTTTGGCAGGAAGAGATCATCCCATTCTTCCAATCTGCAGTTCTCCCTAAAGAATGCACCAACGTGCAGAAGTGCTACATTGAACTGTCTAAGCAGGTCAAGGCGAAGCTTAGCAAGGTGGATCCTTACTTCGACAAGCTAGCCGATGCCATGGTCACGTGGATCGAGGCATGGGACGAGCTCAACCCTGCTGGTGGATCTGCTAAACTGGCCAATGGCAGTGCCTAATTCAAAGTTTTTGTTTTGATTAGTCCGCAAATCCTCTTTATTTTTGAATAATCATTATTAGTTGTTATAGTCATTGCATACCTTTTTTTTTTGTTTTTTGTTTTTAATGTCTATCTATCATGTCTTTGTGACCCCATGTGGTGGTCAGACATCAACCCCTGGATGTGCATTTTGGTGGGGATGTAATTTTATTACTTAGCTTTATCTTATGAGCTTGCAGCAATAAAAATACAGTGCTTGATCTAATGTTTTTGAATGCTATTGATAAATATGATTTATTGAACAGAGAAACAAACAAGTCTTTTGCCTTTGTGGGGATGGCCTTTTTGTTTTGTAACTTTGTCTGTTCTTCCTCTTTTATCTTTTTATATGGTGTGTTTGAACTTTGAAATGAAAGGTGAAGTTGGAATTTCATGTAGACCTCATACCTGATTCAATAGCTGCATCCAAAAGACATGTTGAACAGCAATATTAGCACGAGTAAAATAAAAAATAAAATAAAAAAAGTTAATCGCCGTTGCCGGGGATCGAACCCGGGTCACCCGCGTGACAGGCGGGAATACTCACCACTATACTACAACGACCTTGTTGTTAGTGTTCCCGTTTGTAATATAATTAACTTGTGACCAGTGACTTCATTCCTCTTCTACTCCGAATCAGATATTCTTTTGTTGTTTTGTTTGTTTCTTTGTTTTTTGTCATATCTGATCATAAATTCTTTTGTTATTAGATTTAGAGATTTTTTTAGAAGGCATGTTATGTATTATATGCAGCAAAAGAGTTTAAAGTCTGCTACCGTAATGTCGTTTTCCTGTTTCTTCAATCATTCACATAAAATAAATGTCGTTTGTAGTTCTCATAAATGATGCGTGGTCCGCTTTTATCGTCGTTTATGATGAAAGCGATTGTAATTTTGCATTCTTTTTCTTTTTTGGCAACGAGATTTCTAAAAAAACTGAAGGTCAACAGATGTTTATTTACCTTGATGTCGTATCAGTTTCCTTTGTATTTTGTATGTCGTTTCTGTTCAGAAACGACATGTCAGCCTCAAATTTCAAGCTTGTTATGTGTATGAAATCGACGTATCGGGTGCGTTTGGAATTCGTTCCAAAACATTTTTATTTTTTGTATAAAAATGAAAACGAAAATGTTTTCATTTTCATTTTGGAATCATTTTGGAATCATTTTTGAAAATACGTTTGGTAGTTTTATTCCAAGATTATTTTCAGTTTAAAAAAAAAACTAAAATTGTGTTTGATGGTTTAATTTTTAAAAATGTGTAATAATATATTAAATAAATAATAATATTAAATATATTAAATAATAATATATTAAATAAACATGATTATATACATGAAAACTTGGGGGGGTGGGGGAAGAAAAATGGAAACTGAAAACGATCCTCGATCGTTTTCAATTTTTGTGATTTTTTGAGAATAAGTACAAAAACGTTTTCAATTTTTGTTTTTAAAAAATGCGGTGTCAAATGCATTTCTGTGTGCGTTTTCATTTTTTAATTCTCGGAAAATGTGAAAATCATTTTTAGAAATGATTCCAATCAGACACGTCATTTGTGTGTTTTCCATTGACTCAGAAAACGGTATTCATCCCTTTTCCTAAAAAAGATAAATAAAAAAATGAATAATAAAAAAAACATACATCTCCTAAAAAGAAAACCTCTCCTAAAAGGAAAACCAACCAACATCAGCAACATATAAAAATCACCTAGTAAACTCTCAAAACATAGTAAAAACTAATGTTTTACTGAAAGGATATGAAAGAGGCGCAAAGATTTGAGCATAGGAAACAGTATAAAGAAAAGCAAAAGTTGATGTTGGCATTGATTTTTCTCTTCTCAGTGCACGCTGTGTAACAAGCGAACAAATTTAATACCTTAATGATTATTCAGACAAAAAAATAATAATAACAATTATAACTCTTAACAAAATAAATTAAAGCTACACTTTCCATAACCAAAATTTTCGTAAAAGTCTCTTCCACGCGGCTCCATATATCCATGGCAGTTTTGCTCACAAGTTGAAGGTTGATGATACAAGCAATCTCCCTCCCATCTCTTTCTTAAAAACAAAGCTGAGAACAAAACATTTCTTTCTTATGGAGCCGATAAGAGCCGCAGGCCAGCTTCGTTACATCGACAGACCTGAAAGAAAGGACAGTTCATGAATCCAAGGTCGGCTCCTCTGTCTTTTGACGCTTGCCTTCGGGTTCTGCACCATCTTCCTGTTCCTGGTTCAGAATGCCATTCACAACCTCGGCGCCTAACAGAGAAATGTGTTTGGTGGTAATTTGACGACCTGCCCTGAGCTTCGGGCCCCAGTGCCTCTCAGGATTTGGAAGGAACCGAGCAACCTTCTTGGCTTGCGCTTTGCTAAGCGACGCGACAGCTCTTGCAAAGTTAGCCTGTAAAAAGAGGAAATGTAAAACACAAAAAATAAAAAAGGAAACCCTTTCGGCAGCAATACTAAAAAAAATGGAAGTAGGGTCAACAAAGGTGGCAAAACGTACTTGAAGTACAGGTTCTTTAGCGAGTATCACACTTCCAGGTTGATCGGGTGGTTGAGCTTTCACAGGGTGGTTTTTGACCTATAAATATTTATTGAAAAAATAAATAATTCTTCATCACTTAATTATTATAGCATTTGCAACACCATATTATAAAAATCAAGTGAGAAGATTCATACCCAGCAGCGCATGATGTCCCAAATGACGTCCATGGGAGCATCCGATTTCAATCCCAATGGGTTTACATGAGTTCCTGAGATACGATATCCTGCATTGATCACAGCGGACCGGAAAATCACCGCAGATGGAGAAGTGCACTTGAGAGTGGCACAGAGGTTGTGCAGACTCAAGAACAAGGGAACATCAGGCAATTCCTGAAAAACAGTTGCGGATCAGAAACATAAAGAGCAAACTGAGCACCATATTTTCAGAACTTTTGAGCAAAGGCAACAGAGATATATGGCAGGATACACTAGACATAGACAATTACAAACGTAAAATCATATATTGTTATATTCGACCTTTTACTTTAAAGTGAAAAGGGCATTAAATTCTTAAAGACACGCACACACCTCGGAGATTGTCGTTAGTAAAGCAGAGATGCGATCATAAGCAGGGTATCTTTCCTTCATAGATTTCACGTCTTCAAGTATGGAAGCAACCCATTCTTGATCATGAATAGGAGCGGACCAAATAGGGCCACCCATGTTGAATTTCTTCCCACAGTCGCTGCATTCTTGGGGAACAACAGGACCAAAACCAGGTAGATATCTTACACTAGTATTCTGTAAAGATCAAACTTAGACTTCATCAAAACATTGTCACCACCTTCGGATCAAAACAAACAAAGAAAACTACTTTTTGCTATTGCAATTTGGTACTAAGAAAGAATTACAGATAAAGGGTATTAACATGGATATTGTAATTTACTCGTTTAAACTATTAAACATCTGAATGTTGAATTCCGACATTATCAGATACCCAAGTTTACCTTGGTAATTGTCCTTCCAATGGGCTGTAGATGGAAAGAATCACAGCCAATGCACTGATACACATAGGAAAGCTTGAGGGGAGTGTTCTTCATTGCACTCGCAGAGCTGCGAACATTTTTTTTTTTTTGAGTTTTTAGTCAACAATAGGACTCAGAAATCACATATTGCTAAATTTTTTAACATAATTCAGAATAACTCGGCCACCTACGAGTAGATGCGGACGAAAACTCGAACATAGAAGTCAATCTGAACTGATAGCACGGGAACAATATATCGCTTATAACGATTAGCATGACTCTGCAGAAAAAATAAAAATAAATACAAGATAAATACAGATCAAAATATAATATATTGTGGTTTACAAAAAGGAAATTTGGAAAAAAAAATAGATTTAGATAGAGATGTGGAAAGAAGCGAAACGCTTTATCCACATATGTTGTGGATTTTAAAAGTATAGGAGCAATGTGAGGGATAAAGCAACAGAATGTATCATGATATACAGAGACAACTTTCCTTCAGAAAGATCAACCGAAGCGGGATTAGCCATTATTACAGAGGACATAATTCAAAATCCTCAAAAAAGAAAAAAATGTGGTCCATCTCATTATTACGAAGGACACACGACCACACACAGTTGAACACCTCCAGAAAATACTCCCAGATAATTATTGGTACTTAAATATCAATGTTTAAGAAATAGAAAGTAGCACTCCCTACATCAATCCAATTGTCATAAGTAGAAACCAGTAAGTTAAACTAAATTAACACATTTAATTTAAAAGAGACGAACACCATCAAGGACATAGTAATATACCTCAATGCAAGCTAGGAGGATCCTCAAGGCCATTTCATGACAATATTTTCCTCTCAATGGATAGGAACCATATCTAGTACAAAAATAGTTGTCAAAATTTAGTCCCCACTCCCCAAAAAAATCATTACTCAATCAAAAACTTTGGTAGGAATTACAAAACCTTACTTTGAATAGCAAACCTCCCCATTTCCCCCACAAAGCACTGCCATATCCGTTGCTGTACACATCAGCATGCCTCCATCAACAACTGACTGAACTGCGGAGTCCAAGAACACAGAAGGCGAGCCATAAGGATCAAGATCGACCTGCAACTCAAATGAAAATAAAGATTATGAATTGTGGTTGAAATCAATAGGTTTTTAATAAGTGCCGGCAAGAATGTCCAAATGCAAAGCTTCTGCAAAGTTGATATGAACACACATAAGAGTATACATACCGCATCAAATTCTTTTGGGTGGGTCAGCATGTATACACGGGCATCAGCAAGATGCGATTCGACCTTTGAACATGCCACTGAACCATTGAACTTGATGTTTCTTCTACAAGCTTCAACTGACACTATAGAAATGCGGTAAAAAATAATCAATCGCTTCTATAATTCATAGGTTAGCTAGGAAACAGATAAGAACCACCTAAAATAAATCATTAAGCATAGGTAAAATCTCTAAGGCCCCTTCATTTCACCGATTCGAGTTTAGAATTTGAGTTTTGCTACAGTAAAAAGTTCTCAGAAATAGTTACATCTAACTTTTTTACTACAGTAAAAAGCTCTCACATAAAGTCACATCTCAACTCGAATTAAAAACTCGAATCAGCGAATTAAACGGGCCTTAAATTACAGGCTGATTACGAATTTTTATTTCAAGACAGTTAAGAGCAACCTAAATCATTATATTTATTTACTGTTCTCATAAATAAGGAGCAACAGAGGCCCTCTGGAGCTCAAGTACCATAATGCAAAAAAACATATATTTACACGATACTGTAAGAAGTTTGGAAATAACCTTTATCGTTGTCAAGAGCCACAACTTTACCAATTCCTTCCACTTCACGGGCATATCTCAGAGCTCTTAGACCAGAAGCTGATAGAGCCTGTTAATGCACATCAAAAGGAGTAGGATAAGCAAAAGACAATTGGAAACTGTGGGTTGTAATTTTCACCAAGTATTGGGCTATAAGAGAGAGAGAGAGAAAAAAAAAACTGGTAATATATCAAACAGCACAGAGCACAATTTTGAGAACCTCAAGAACTTTTGGGGGCTTCAGTTGTGCTGGTTCTTTTCCCTCTGTTGTCTTGACATGCTCTTCCAAAACGCCACATGGTTCATTAAGAGATACCTTATCCTCTTCACAATCCCCATTAGATATTTCACCATTTACAGAAGATCCATTAGATGCTTCTTTTGGAACATCTTCTGAAGCATCCATTTCGGATACTTTTGTAGCTGATTTTGTTCTTTTTGCCAATCTCGTTTCATGTTCTTCTTTTTGTTTGGCTATAAAAGTCCTTAGGACAGCAATGGATATATCCCTGTTATTAACCTGACCATGAAAAGATGAAACCATCACAATCCTTTACAAGAAAACAGATAGAGTAACTCTTATAAGATAACTGCCAATGGAGAGAAAATAAAATCCAATGGAGAAGATAATTGCCAAGGTAACATCTTTAGCCTTTCCATATTACCTTTACCATCCTCAAACCCTAATTACAGTCCCAACCAAGACAGATCTCTTGATTCATGACAATATGAAACCAGAACATGAGCCTATACCATATGCAATAAGGATATGCAAAACAAGAAGTTGCATTATTCCTCATTCTTTAAAACATAGTGAAATCATCACCAACCTGATAGATCTGCACCTACGAGAACTAATCTGATAAACCAATATCAAATGTTTTCTTCTTTGTTAAGACTTGAGACTAAAAAAACAAGTTCTTTGCATTCTAGAAGCATTATGCCTGCACAAGGCAAATATTCTGACGTTTAGTTAGAGTTTATTCTACTAATAAAATTTGTTCCATTTGAAGTCTTTCCTTGTCCTGAAGTCTAAATAAAACATCATAAGAATCTATGTCAACTCACAAAAATCAGCTGCCCAAAACTAAACTCTCCACATCCATGACTTCACCCCAAAGAGGAGATCCTCTTCATAAAAAATTAAGACATAAACTAACGGTTTTCACAATTCAAAATCCAATCTTCTTCGTTCCTAAAATATATGTTCTTTTAAACTAATAACAACCCTTTGACACTCTTCCAATTCAGACCACATCCCAAAAAAAAAACCCACATAAATTCCAACTCAGAAACTCCATCGAAACAATCAGCACAAAATAAAATCAACAAAAAGAGGAGATTTCGGCACCTGGGTTTTGTTGTAAAAGACTTCATTTTTTGCGTGCATCAAAATCTCAGCCTCTCCTTCCTTGATGATGGTATAATCACCGAGATCTGTCGACATTTTCTCGGCACTTTCATGCAAGAAAATCTCCGCCTCTCCTCGTACGCCGCCGCCTCGTATAAGTTTTTTGTTCCAGCAACACACAAAGGGCGTAAAAAGCACGGGGCTTGTAATAGTTCTTCCTAGTTCAAAGCTTTCCTAGTTCAAGTTCACAACTTTATATATGTATTTTTTGTACTTTGTGACATGAAAACCCTATCCGTCACAACTTCAGAATTTTTCCCATTCTTTTTTCAGATTTAAGAATTGAATTTTGTCGTTCTGATAATAATTGATTTTTATTTTCTACGGCGAAATAAAGAAATAAGTAAAAGAGGGGTTTTTTCTCTCTTCCTTAAACCCTAATTCCTGACCCGGTATTTTTTTTTTTAGTTTTCAAAATTAATTCCTGATTGGGTATATCTTAAATTCGTTTGCATTCAAATTTAAAAATAATTTAAACACAAATTACAATTTTATTTAAGTTCATAATTTTTTATAAAATTTAAGTTTTAACTTGAGTTTTAACTTGAGTTTGAAATTAAAATCTGAGTTCAAGTTTATTCTTTAACTTAAGTTCTTAAACTCAAATTTAAGTTTATGAACAGTATTTTGTCTATTTTTAAAAATACTATAACTTTTTCATTTTAATTCCAATTGAGATGATTCTTTTTTATGCGTTCACAACGAAAAAATGAATAAAACTCCACCCATATACCCTATTAAAATTTTTCATCATCATTGAGTTTTTATTAAAATACTTTCTAAATACAAACTCAAATTTTGACTCACTCAAACACAAATTCAGAAAGATTTTCATCTCAAATCATAACTCAAATGTACACAACCAAATACAAACTCAAGTTATAACTTAAATTCAACTCAAAATCTACACTCAAGTCATCATAACTCAAAAATGCAACCGAACAAGCCCTTAAACTTTGTTAGTATTTTGTTGCTAAAATGCGTTGGCGGGCATAAAATGTAGGTGGGTGGGTCGCGGGGGCATAAAATGTAGGTGGGTGGGTCGCGGGTCAGGCGGATATGGAATGGGTTATGGAGGGTCCAAATAAGAACAAACCTCAAATATTTTTATTTTTCCAAAAAAAGAATTGTCTTGATTAAATAGTATTATTGAATGCTTAAAATGAACTATAATATTTCAGAGGAATTGACTAACCGTCTTAATTAGGCACTGAGAAGAAATCCAACACGATTAATTGGATTTGAAATGGGTGATTCACGGTCCTTTTGTTCTGTTTTCAAATCATTTTCCTTTTTATTTTATTCATATTATGATATGATGGACTATTTTTTGAGTTTCTAGAGGTAATTGATTTGAAAACGGTTCCTAGACGGCGTTTGATTAGTATGTGTTTACAAAAGTGTATCATATGAAACGAACCCTGCCATTATTTTGTTAGCAAAAAAAAAAAAAGTCATTGATCTTTTCATTTTTTAAGGCTTATGCTGGGTTCATCTTTAAACTTTTTTTTTAATTACGAAATTACTAAGGAATATTTTGTTATTCAGAATTAATGATAATTAATATATAATCAAATTACTATATCCTATTTATTAATTATTTACACTAGTTAATTTATGATATTCTATTTATTATTCAATAATCAATTATTAATTACTAAATATTTATTATTTAATGCATTATCTAATGATAATTAATTATTTCGTATACGCAACATACGTCAAAAATAAAATCAAACATCTTTCACGTTTTCTTTTTTTACTTAAAACAATCTCCTAAAAGAATAATCACAAAATTTCATAAACAATCTCAACACCATTATCAAAAAATAGATATATATATATATGTTTTATTTTCGTACTC
The DNA here is from genome assembly GCF_000414095.1 of Morus notabilis. Taxonomy (NCBI): domain Eukaryota; kingdom Viridiplantae; phylum Streptophyta; class Magnoliopsida; order Rosales; family Moraceae; genus Morus; species Morus notabilis. The sequence continues at coordinate 363,842 of NW_010362042.1, read as the reverse complement.
AAAACAAAACGATTTTAAAAACATTCCCGAACAGATGCTTCAATTTAAAAGATTTACTACTACAACTATTTTGGTCTAGCTCGTCAAAGTGAAAAATACGTGGACATTTTATAGAATATTAATATATGAATATTTCTTTCCCCACTTTGACATTATTGAATATGGTATCAGGTGATTTTTTTTTTTTTTCGGGAATAGAAGGGTATTAAGTAGGGCCGGCAATATGGGTCGCGACACGACAACACGACTCGAAAACTACATGAATTTCACAGGTTAGGGTTGAGAAAAAAAGAGGTTCGGGTCAGAATTTGGTCGACCTGAAATTGACACGAAAAACACGGGTCAATTTCAGATTGGACCCGCCTAACCAGAACACGACACGAAACTCGTAAAAAATTAAAAAATATTAAACAATCTCAACACCATTATCAAAAAATAGATATATATATATATGTTTTATTTTCGTACTCAAAACAAAACGATTTTAAAAACATTCCCGAACAGATGCTTCAATTTAAAAGATTTACTACTACAACTATTTTGGTCTAGCTCGTCAAAGTGAAAAATACGTGGACATTTTATAGAATATTAATATATGAATATTTCTTTCCCCACTTTGACATTATTGAATATGGTATCAGGTGATTTTTTTTTTTTTTCGGGAATAGAAGGGTATTAAGTAGGGCCGGCAATATGGGTCGCGACACGACAACACGACTCGAAAACTACATGAATTTCACAGGTTAGGGTTGAGAAAAAAAGAGGTTCGGGTCAGAATTTGGTCGACCTGAAATTGACACGAAAAACACGGGTCAATTTTGAGTTGGATCCGCCTAACCCGAACACGACACAAAACTCGTAAAAAACTAAAAAATACATATATTTTTCATTACATATTTTGATTTTATTATGAACTTATGATATCATGATAGTTATACTCAAAATCTTATAGTATTATTTGCTTAATTTCAATGGATGTTATTGTATTTTAGTGTGTTATGAATTTTAAGTTATTTTTAATATGTAAACAACTAAATAAAAATATACAATTTTCGTGTAAATTTCGGGTTCACGGGTCAATTTCGTGTCACGGGTCAATTTCGTGTCACGGGTCATTTTCGTGTCGTGTCGTATCAACCCATAAAGTGATCGTGTCGTGTTCGTGTTGCGGTTTTTAAAAAATTTCGTGTCATGGGTCGTGTTCGGGTTGACTGTAAATTAAAAAAAATGATCAAAATACGACACGAATACGACACGTGACACAAATTATCACCCCTAGTATCAAGTGATTATGACATAATTGAATATGGTATTTCATGCCACTATTATTTTCCACTTTAGTTCCTATTTCGTATGAATATCCCAATGCCTTTCCAAGGAATTTGAGGATGCATTAGTACAAAAACAATTATTCAAGTTCAAAAAAGCAAAACATAGAACTTCACATTGATAAACAGCTTATCCCATAGGAATAGTATTGAAAAGGAAAAAGATAACAAAAATAAAATGTTATGAAGTCCACACAGACACGAATCCATTTGGTTGGAGGATTCGTTATCTGATTCGAATCATGATTCATGGTTCACTACAATATTTTTTCTTACAAAAAATACACGTAAATCGAAAATGATTTTAATCTCATGATTTTAATCCATGAACCAAACGGACTAGCGTAAAAGGCCCTTCATGCCAACACAATACCAAGCTTGCCTTATTGCATACATTATTATTTCTGTCACTCTATGTATTTATTGTTTCATATGAAAACTCTACTAATATGACATATTATTAGTTAAATATAAAATAAAATAATAAAATTCACATGTCAAATAATGAATATAATGAGTGACAAAGATAATAATAAAAACAGTTATAGTAGCATTTCTCTTGGATGATATTGCTCGTCTCTTAGACAGAGAGAAGACCTGGTGCTAGCAATTAAATGCATTATTATTTAATGTTAAGCCAAGTAAAGGGCACTTCTTTAGCTTTTTGTGGGTTGACTGTAACATAGAATTTTTCAGGAAGAGAACGAAAGAAACAATAAGATATATCAAATATAAAGAATCTTTAGCGGTCGACACGTATATATGTTATATTATAAATAATCTAAAAGAGAGTTGGGGTTTACTGTTTATCAAGACTCAGTTCACTGTTCCTTCTACAGTGAAATGACGCTTTTGCCCTTCTTTCCCTCATCTTTCTTCCTTCCGTGCAGGGGCTGCTTGGTCTTTTACTGTACATAGTACAGTGTATTGCCCATTTTGCCCTTTCTCCCCCTTCACTTGGCAGGGGGCTTTTCGGTCATTTTGGTCCGCATAAATCCCTAGGCCTTCTAGCTTCTTCCATCACTCCAATCTCGCCGCCTCTCTCAGTACCCCGAACTCTGCTTCTTCTTCTCATTTGATTCCGTTTTGTTCCTTACTACTCTTTTCTCCTTTCATTTCTTCCTCCTGCACCGTTTTTGTTCCCCTTTTTTCTCTCTCCTTCTTCTTCTCATTTGATTCCGTTTTGTTCCTTTTGTTTTTGCTGGAAGTGTTTTTCCTTCTTCTTTTTTCTATTTCATTATGTTCCGTTGTTTTGTTTTTGTGGGAATTTTTTGGCTTTTCCTCTGTGATTTCGTTGTCTTTGCATCTTCGGTGGGCTTTGGGTGTAAATTTGGGATTTTATGGTTTTTTTTGTTAGTTGCTCTATATTTATTAGAATTTTTTGTTCATAGTTTTTGGTTATTTTTAATTTTTTTTGCCCTTTCCTGCTTCGGCTTCTTTGTTAATTTTTTCCTGGCCCCTTTTTTCCCCTTTTCCTTACCTGCTTTGTTCCTTAGTTGTTCTATATATATTAAAGGTTTTCCTCTGTGGTAGTTTTTAAATTTTAATTTTTTATTTTTTTTTTAAGTTTTTCCTTCACCTTTCGGTTTCTCCCTTCACTATTTCATGTTTATGCATTATAGTATTTTGGTTGCTAATCCATGGTATTTAGTTCATATTCTTTGCAGGTTCCTTATCTTCTTCTTTGATGGATTTATCTGTGCTAGCGTACTTTTTTTAACTGATTTCAGCATTGCCTAGCTAATTCTTGATCTTTTCCTCTTCATTTACTGCATTGATGAGTTGGGATGATTATAGTGGCCATTTGCCTTCCCGGTTTGACGAGCTGATGATTTATGCTGATTCATATTCTTTGCAGGTTCCTTATCTTCTTCTTTGATGGATTTATCTGTGCTAGCGTACTTTTTTTAACTGATTTCAGCATTGCCTAGCTAATTCTTGATCTTTTCCTCTTCATTTACTGCATTGATGAGTTGGGATGATTATAGTGGCCATTTGCTTTCCCGGTTTCACGGGCTGATGATTTATACTATTTTTTTACATATACATTAAATGAATTGATGATTTTTTCTATCTGAATTTACTGGAATTTCCACTAATTTTTTCTTTATATTATCTAGAATGCTCGGTAATTTTAGGGATTTTTTTTTTGATTTTTTCCTTTTTTTTTTCTTTCACTTGCATTTGATTCTTTCTGAAGCTATTATTTTTTAAATTATGTCTATGATTGTATTGGCTTTATCATTTAATGAAACAATTTTAGTCTTTTAAGTTTTCTTCCTTCGGTATACAATATGACGTGTTACATTACTAAAGGTTGTTCACTATTCATGCTCTTTTTGCATTCTTTATTTATAAGTACTGTTGTGTATACAGATTTTTCATGTACGTTTCTTTCCTTCTCCTGCGTATGTTGTTTTTCTTCTTCAGCTCTGTCTTTGGTTTTTGTGATCTGCTCGCCTACCCTTTTTTTCTATTCTCGCCAAAAGAGGTTTGAATCTTTGGTTTTTGTGATCTGCTCGCTTTATATATGTAACAAATTCTTACCAGCTTTTTGCTGTTGGGAATAGTATCTTAGAAGCATGAGATGTAATAAGATATTTATTATTTATTTAATAAAAGAGTTTATTCATTATTTTATGTGCATATATTTATGAATGTTTTATAAATATCAATAAAAATTTCATGATTATTTATGTAACCTTAAACACTGTATATAAGTGCTATATACGAGAGGATAATGTTTAAGGATAATAATCAAAAAGTAAATGTTCATAATAAATTTAATTAAAGTTCAGAATCTTTAATTAAAACATTATTAATACATGTCATTCCTATTTAGAATGAAACGGTGTTATCCGCACTGTTAATATGGTGAGATATTAAATGAGTGTTTTTCGTATAATGAGATTATGTGGAACAATGACACAGACACAATATGAATTTTTAATAATTTCGTTAAGTATAGAAATTCTAATTGAGTCTATCGATGGTCATATATAGGATGATCTTAATCTTGAGTTCTTAACAGACTCTTATTTATGGATTTGTGTTTTGATTTACTCGGTACGGATTCTGAGATCTTGAATCCTATTCCTTGTATTTTGGAGACATGATGAAGTAGGTAGCCGGAAATGTTATTACACGAGATGGAATCCATTCATTCTTAAGAAAGAAGTAGATAAATAATTCTCTTGAGAGTTGATTCGGTACTTGGATCAGTAGGAGCTCCGATTTATGAATGTGTTTTATGAATCACTGTCCATTAGAGAATCAATGATATTCAAGGATAAAGAAGTAATTAGAGAGGTTAACGGATTTTACCTAGCTCACATTATGAATTATTTATGGAGAATTGATCTATATGCAATGACTATATCAAATGGACATTTCACAGTTTAGAAGTAATTTATATCTATAACTTCGAGAGTATAATTTCAAGTTTATAGTGGAGTAATTATTGGAATTAATGGAATTAATTAATTAATTAAAGTGTTTAATTAATTATTAATTTTATTGGAGCTTAGAATTATAGGTCTATTAGTCCCCGCATCGTCCTAGTAATTCTGTCAGGCACAAAGGGCAAAATGAAAATTTTAGAATTACAGAATTCTAAAATTAAATACTCGAAAATAATTAATTGAGAATTAATTATTATTTAAATAATGTGATTATTTAAATTT
>NW_010362042.1:344859-358605 GCF_000414095.1 Morus notabilis | reverse complement strand
TTTTTCCTTCACCTTTCGGTTTCTCCCTTCACTATTTCATGTTTATGCATTATAGTATTTTGGTTGCTAATCCATGGTATTTAGTTCATATTCTTTGCAGGTTCCTTATCTTCTTCTTTGATGGATTTATCTGTGCTGAGGATTTATCTGTGTTGGCGTACTTTTTCTAAACTGATTTCAGCCTTGCCTAGGTAATTCTTGATCTTTTCCTCTTCATTTACTGCATTGATGAGTTGGGATGATTATAGTGGCCATTTGCCTTCCCGGTTTGACGAGCTGATGATTTATGCTGATTCATATTCTTTGCAGGTTCCTTATCTTCTTCTTTGATGGATTTATCTATGCTGTGGATTTATCTGTGTTAGCGTACTTTTTCTTAACTTATTTCAGCATTGCCTAGCTAATTCTTGATCTTTTCCTCTTCATTTACTGCATTGATGAGTTGGGATGATTATAGTGGCCATTTGCTTTCCCGGTTTCACGGGCTGATGATTTATACTATTTTTTTACATATACATTAAATGAATTGATGATTTTTTCTATCTGAATTTACTGGAATTTCCACTAATTTTTTCTTTATATTATCTAGAATGCTCGGTAATTTTAGGGATTTTTTTTTTGATTTTTTCCTTTTTTTTTTCTTTCACTTGCATTTGATTCTTTCTGAAGCTATTATTTTTTAAATTATGTCTATGATTGTATTGGCTTTATCATTTAATGAAACAATTTTAGTCTTTTAAGTTTTCTTCCTTCGGTATACAATATGACGTGTTACATTACTAAAGGTTGTTCACTATTCATGCTCTTTTTGCATTCTTTATTTATAAGTACTGTTGTGTATACAGATTTTTCATGTACGTTTCTTTCCTTCTCCTGCGTATGTTGTTTTTCTTCTTCAGCTCTGTCTTTGGTTTTTGTGATCTGCTCGCCTACCCTTTTTTTCTATTCTCGCCAAAAGAGGTTTGAATCTTTGGTTTTTGTGATCTGCTCGCTTTATATATGTAACAAATTCTTACCAGCTTTTTGCTGTTGGGAATAGTATCTTAGAAGCATGAGATGTAATAAGATATTTATTATTTATTTAATAAAAGAGTTTATTCATTATTTTATGTGCATATATTTATGAATGTTTTATAAATATCAATAAAAATTTCATGATTATTTATGTAACCTTAAACACTGTATATAAGTGCTATATACGAGAGGATAATGTTTAAGGATAATAATCAAAAAGTAAATGTTCATAATAAATTTAATTAAAGTTCAGAATCTTTAATTAAAACATTATTAATACATGTCATTCCTATTTAGAATGAAACGGTGTTATCCGCACTGTTAATATGGTGAGATATTAAATGAGTGTTTTTCGTATAATGAGATTATGTGGAAATCTTAATCATGAGTTCTTAACAGACTCTTATTTATGGATTTGTGTTTTGATTTACTCGGTACGGATTCTGAGATCTTGAATCCTATTCCTTGTATTTTGGAGACATGATGAAGTAGGTAGCCGGAAATGTTATTACACGAGATGGAATCCATTCATTCTTAAGAAAGAAGTAGATAAATAATTCTCTTGAGAGTTGATTCGGTACTTGGATCAGTAGGAGCTCCGATTTATGAATGTGTTTTATGAATCACTGTCCATTAGAGAATCAATGATATTCAAGGATAAAGAAGTAATTAGAGAGGTTAACGGATTTTACCTAGCTCACATTATGAATTATTTATGGAGAATTGATCTATATGCAATGACTATATCAAATGGACATTTCACAGTTTAGAAGTAATTTATATCTATAACTTCGAGAGTATAATTTCAAGTTTATAGTGGAGTAATTATTGGAATTAATGGAATTAATTAATTAATTAAAGTGTTTAATTAATTATTAATTTTATTGGAGCTTAGAATTATAGGTCTATTAGTTCCCGCATCGTCCTAGTAATTCTGTCAGGCACAAAGGGCAAAATGAAAATTTTAGAATTACAGAATTCTAAAATTAAATACTCGAAAATAATTAATTGAGAATTAATTATTATTTAAATAATGTGATTATTTAAATTTAAATTTGAACACATCTAAATTTATTCATTTAAACTTATTTGATAAGTTGTTCAATTTAAAAATTCAAATTAATTTAAGTTTAACTTAAATTTGAATTTGAATTTGAAATAAAATTAGACTACAAGATAAAGGATGATTTTCTCTTCCTTCTCTATCCAGTATTGGCGCCACACACAGGGATAGGAATCCCTAGCATGGCCGGCCACAAGGGATAAGGGATAGAGGAGAATTTTGGTTCGAAATTCAAATTGGAGATAAAGATTTGATTCCTTCTAGAAGTTTGACTTCTACTCTATAAATAAGAAGATAATAGAAAATTGTGTGTGATAATTTTTGAGACAATTTTCAGAATTAATTTTTGCCCTAATTTTAAAGGTGGTCGAAATTTCTCTATAGAAAGAAGGAAACAATTTTTCAGCCCTAATTGGTTAAGGCTGGCCGAAATTCTCAAGAGAGAAAGGAAGGAAAAAAAAAATTTTCTAAAAATTTCACATCGTGTATGCGATGGAATTTGTGAAAATTTGAGTGTTTATTATAACCCGTTTTGTCTCATGTGTGCTCACACACACGTCTTTGTGGATTCTAAGAATTAACCTGGAATACATTAGTTTTCTAAACATAAAGATTAGAGCAAGGACTGTTTGTGGTCAAAGAATTCAAGTTATCATCTGGGTCGGCTTTCAGGTATTTTTCCTGATTGAGTTCTTAATAAATGAATTAATGAGATTAATTTATTCGTGCATAAATTAATATAATCTATAGAGTATCTCAAAAGTTTTATGAAAATTTTTGTTATACACGATCCGTCCTTTTCCCTCCCGCACCACGCTTCCGCATCCGGATTCGATTCGGAGACCAACATTTGCTTTGTTTTTTATTCACCTGATAATTATTGGACAATGTTATACTTTGCTCTGCCTCTGGCATATAACTTATAATCTGTGTGATAGATATAATACCTTACTCATATTCATGTTTTTATGCAGTTGCCCAAAGTAGGCAGCCATAAAATCATTATAAATACATAAATTTGTTTATTCATCACACGTTGTTAAAAATGTCAAATATCTGAGCCATGTTTTACAAATAAAAACTTTATAACATTCACATTCTATAAGCTTTTTTTTATGCATGCTTTTTCTATTTGTTTATTCATTTATTTATTTCCTTACCTATATATCTATGTTTTATTTTTTGTATTCCTTACTATTTACTGCTTCGTATTGTTATATTTATATTTCATTAGTTTTTCTTAACTATTGTTGCTTCTTTTTTTTTTTTTACGCCCTCTTTTTCTTTCTTTCTTTTTTTTTTAAGTTCTTTCTTATCTATTTATGTTTGTTCAGATTTCCTATTTTTTACTACTTTATATTTTTACTGTTGTATCTTTTACTGTCGCTTGGAATTGTTTAATCAATATTTCATGCTTTGTATTTAAGAAATATAAATACCTATTTTCTATATGTTCTTAAAATGCAAATACAATATATTACACCATAATGAGGTTTAATATTCTCTCATGTGTAGAAGCATAATTGCCTATTGACAAATATACCACATATTAGAAATAAAAACTAAAACAATGGCCACCAATAAAAGAAAAATGTTGCAACATTTATGTTTTATCCTATTTTTTAGTTTGTCTCTGATTTCTGTTTTTTATCTACTTATTCATTTATATTTTTTCAGGGCCCTCTCATTTACTCCTTGACATTGTTATTACTGGATCCTTTATCAACATTGACTCTAGCTTCATCAATGTCTGCTGCTTCCGGTGATATTGGTAGCACTTGAGATAGTATTAATAACTTTTATTCATACATTTTTAACAGTCACTGATGTTTCTGAATGTATGAGTTTGCTACCTGAATATTAATGTTGATTACTTATAGTTTATCATTTTTTTAGTCTGAAATTCTGGTACAATATTGGTAGATATCATTGATGTAAAAAACTGAGAAAAATATCCTTTTGCTCTTAACAAATATTAGTAAACATATTTTAGTTTTAGCTACTTTTTTACGTGACGATGATGATGACAACTATTTTTTATGTTTGCTTTGAATTATTACCTTTTTTTACAACACAACATTAATACACGCTGCAACGTGAGGATTTTTTTTCCTTCACTTCATGCCCGTTTCCTATTCTCTCCCTTCCTCGCCCCATTGCCCTCCTTTTTCTGTTTTTTTTTTTTTCTCTTTTTTCTTGACCTCTCATGATAATGATGAGCAAGAATAATCTTGCTACGTTGAGTTTCATACGATTTCTCTAAAAATTATTGTTGATGTATCATTATCATTTTGTGTTGTTTTTCTTTTTTTATTATATATCATTGATTGTTCCCTTTTTTAATTTTTTTCTTATTCTGATCTTTGTATTTTGTTGGGATCACTCTTTAATTCAAGACTTATTTGTGCGTGTGTGTATTAATTTCCTTCATATAGTATTAAATATTGTTTTTTTTCCTCTGTTTTCTTTGCCTATAATATTTTCTCATGATTTTTTATTATATTAATCTACTATTATTTCATGAAATACAAGTACAAACTCATCACACAAATCTAAGATGGAATTGGAAACATGAGTATTACTATATTTGGTAAAGCAGCACAGCCCTGATAAAAAAATCATGCTCTGCACTAACAATTGATGAAGGCTTCATCGATCCACTGGCAATTTCACCGATCATCATTTAGCTAAGAGGACAAACAAAGATTTTTTAAATATATTTTTAGGAAGGAAGAACACACATAAATGCAATAGTTTCAAAAATACTTGAAGATACACAGCCCACGACACCATCACCACAAATATCAACTACCATGTCACAACGACCAAGGTAAAAAAAATATTTATTAATTTATACCAATTATAAATAAAAAGATAGTATCTACTACTTTAAACACACATATAATTCTATGATTTTAGTATCCGCTCATAAACAACAACACTAGAACCAACATCAATTCCTTCACAAACACCAAACTCAAAAAAATTAGGCGCAAAGTTAGATATACTTAATAATTTACATTATGTATAAATAAAAAATAATAGTTATAATTTCAAATATATAACTTAACACATTTCTGTCATTTCAGTTCTTAACCATCATTTCAATTCTCAACCAAAACAAGCAGAGCAGTCTAGAAAACGTCCAAGAATCAGGTAATGTAACTACTCCTAAATCAAAACATTTCTAATTTTATCAATTATTAATACTAATTTGTTAAAAATTTACTTCTTGCAGCTAAAAACACAATGCCAAAGATTAGCAAAACAAGCTGGAGCATAATGTAAAGAAATCTTTTGTTACTTCATTATATATACTTATATATATATATATATATATATATAAAACACTTTTATTTTTATATAATATAAAAATACTACCCGCAGCAAGGCGCGGGTTACCGACTAGTATATGCATATAAGAAAGTTTCTTACGCGTCTTTTTTCTCTCTCTCTTCTTACCGTGTGTTTATTGATATTTAACAATGAAAAGTTGATTAATCAACACTACGATATTCACAAATTAGGTGGATTGATAAAAAGTACATGTCAAAAAGTTAGTGGGAGAGGCTTTGAGAAAGAAAGAAAATTTCAGTATTTGGTCGGAATTTTGGCACCGTCTTCGGGTGCGTTGCTGGGCTTCCGGCCTTAAAATTTGATCTCAGGACTCTTCTTGAGACTTTCTCATGATGGTGGATGTGTGTGGAGCGGCACATCCATTGAGACAGATCTACACTCTTATGGGGTATTGATTTATATGGTGGTGAGATTCTCTTGTAGGCGGTGTTTTCTTTCTTTTTTGGTGGCTGGAGTATTTGTGGCTAACGTCCCCTCTATTTTATCGTGGTCCTCCCGTAGTCTTCCACATGCCCTGATTGTACTTTATTTATGGGATGGCTCCGCTCATATTTGAACGGCTGATGGCTTGTTGTTGGTGGATCTTTTTTTTTTTGGTTTAGTTGTAATAAAGGTGTTGATGGTTTCGCTCCTTTTGTGTGCTTTTTTTTTTATTTTACTGTAGTGTTTTTGTTTCGCCAATAATGAAAGTATTGTTCTCCGCTAGTGTGTCTCACCCATTTATAAACAACGTGGTATTTGATGTCTGACTAGAGTTCTCTCTATGCCGTGGTATGATTACTCTCATTATGTAGAGATTGGTCTCGGTCTATTGGACTAGTCCATCGACTATTTTTGTACTATTTAACGAGTAATGATCAAGCTTAAAGTTGATGTGCAGAGTGAGTATTCTCCCGTTTTAATCTCGGTACTTATATTCACTTTTGTGCTATTTTAATATTTATTGGTGGATTTAATCTTTAATTTAGGGTTAAATTCTTTTGTATTTGGGGCCAGTTGTTTTTCTGTGTAATTTATTTTCTGTGAAATGAATTTTCTCATATCAAGAAAGAAAAAATTAGGTTGAGTGTCTATATAAATATATATATATATATATATGTATGTATTAAAAAAAAGGTTCGGATCTCGTCTTAAATCTTCTTCAGTATTATTAATCGCCCCACATGAAATTATACGATAATAATTGGATTAATAAATGACGTCATTGATTCTTGTAATCTAGTCATCCATTTATATATTTATGTGTATGTGCAATGTTTGTGCTTGGAAGGAAAAAATGGGGGAAAAAGGTGATTTTCGTGTTTCTTAATTATAATTTGATTAGATCTGCTTTGCAAAAGTGATTACGACAGCTAATGTGTTGTACTATGGTTCAGCTAGAACACAAATTCAGTTTGAATTCTTTAAAAACGGGTATTTGGCACTTTTATATCTCCTTGAACATTTCACTTATTGAGAGGTGTTCTCTAAACTTATGAGTTTAGCAAATTACTCTCTGAATTAAAGTGTTACAAATAATTATAATCACAAATCAGTGATGATTATTAAAATTTAAATGGAAACGCTTTTATATACATCACATGAGATCATTTGAAAGTAATGATTAAAACTTCGAATGAAAACAAAGCATGTCATGTGATGTGTACGAGTGCTTTTTCTATCAAATTTTAGCATTTTTCAAAAGTTTAGAAACATTTTTATGACATTTTATTAAATTTATTTATCAAAATAAAAAATTCAGAGCATTAATCATCGGTGCGTTTGGAGTGAAGATCCGTATCATGATTTAACTCATAGTTCGTAGTTCGTTATAATATTTTTTCTCATAAAAAATACACGTAAATCAAAAATAATTCTGAATCATAATTTTGAATTCATGAACTAAATGTCATTTAAAAATCATAAGTAAAAACCCCCAAAAGGGAAAAGAAACGTGTCTTCAACCTCAACTAAAAATCATGAGAAAAAACCCCCAAAGGGAAAAGAAACGTGTCTTCAACCTCAACTAATTTCTGCCACGTTGGCTATATTAAAGTAAAATTTTGACTAAACATCGAATTAAGCACTTCTCAATAGGAAATTTCACGCGTTTGGCTTTCACTAGTTGGAAACCAAACGTTGGAATGATTCTGATATCCAAATTCAGTTGAAGAAAATCATATTTTATAAATCCAATTAGTGATATGGAAAATATTCCTCAATTAATACAAAATCTTTTATCTTTTTTTTTTAAAAAAAAAAAACAAAGAGATTCAGTAATTATTTTTTTTCTAACAATAACCTATGGAAAGAAAGGCCGCCAGATACGTACACAATAAATAACATTATCTATCCCCAGCCATATATGGTTAAAAAATATTATTGCATATGCCGATATGTGAAAGACTCAAAATTATTTAGGGCTTGTTTTTTTTAGTGAAAAACTCAAAAAAAAAAAAAACTCAAGTTACAATTTTATTTGAGTTCATGTTCTTTTAAGTTTAAACTCGAGTTCAAACTCGAGTTTAGGACTAACACTCGAATTCAAGTTTTTCCCTCAACTCGAGTTTAGAAACTCGAACTCAAATTAATGAACAATATTTTTTCTATTCTTAAAAATGTTATAACTTTTTCGTTTTAATTCTGATTGAGATGATTTTTTTTCTATGCGTTGACAACGAAAAGATAAATAAAACCCGATCCATATACCATATTAAAATTTTTTATTAGCATTGAGTTTTTATTAAAATACTATATAAATACAAATTCAAGTTTTGACTCATTTAAACACAAACTCAAAAAGATTATTATCTCAAACCATAACTCAAATGTACACAACCAAATACAAACTCAAATTACAAGTTCAATTCAAGCTATAACTCAAATTCAACACTCACATTAAACTCTAAAAGAACAAACTCTTAATTTCTATTTGTTTATTACTTCATTATAACTAGTGCGTGGTCGTTTGGTTGGGGGACGAAGAACGGCAATTATATATTGCGTGTCCCGACATTAATCTTTAAAATAAGAAATTATTGGACAAAAGAAAAACATTATAAATCAGCGAGAAAAGCAAATTAAGTTTATCATGCATTTATGCCTTTTGTACTATTTACTTCACAATTGAAAGAACCAGAATCGTCAAGAGAAAGTTTATGGGGAAAAAAAATAGCAGAACGAAATCCACGTATGGACAAGGAAAATATCAGAAAAGGATCGACAAATTTCAATTCGTAGATTTAAGTTTTCAATTTGAGTTGAGATGTGATTTTATATGAGAGCTTTTTATTGTAACAGAAAAAGTTAGAAGTGACTTTTTGTGAGAGCTTTTAACTGTAGTAAAACTGGAATTAAAAACTCAAATTAGTAAAATGAACAATATCTAAATTAGCATTGAATCGAGAGTTTGACATTGTAGTGGAGTCGTTTTTTTGGTTAACTCTAAATAATAAATGTAATAATATATATTTTTTAAAAATCTAAGTAAATTAATTCTTCAATTCCGTTCTCAATCTATGCCAAAATATACACTACAAATTAGAGCCATATCATAAGATTATCAATTTGTAAACATATCAAACCATACAATTAACCATATTATACATATACTAAAGGGATGGACGGATTTTACTGTTCATACTACAGTGCTATGAACAGTGTCTTCTTGTTTTACCATTTTGATTGTGTAGTGACCATTTTGCCCTTTGTTGCTTTCTCATTTGATTGTTTAATTTCCGTCATTTGCGTCAAAATGAGTCTTCTAAGTCTTTGTTCTCTTTCTTCTGTCTGTGTGGGAAGCAGCTAACATGTCTCTAAAATAAACTTTGGGCCCGTTTCGTTCGTTGATTCGAGTTGAAATGTGACTTTATGTGAAAGCTTTTTACTATAGTAAAAAAGTTAGATGTAACTGTTTATGAAAGCTTTTTACTGTAATAAAACTCGAATTCTAAACTCGAATCGGTAAAATAAACAGACCTTTATTTTTTCCACCGTCTCTTCTCTCCGTCTTGATATTTTTGGCCCTTGCTTCTAGCTTCTTTCCTCTTTCTCTCTTCGTTGCATTTGTCCATTCTCCCTATTTTTTATTGCTTATCTATATTTTTTTTGTTACTTTGGTTGGCTTTCTCATTTGCTTTCGGAGAGAAGTCTATTTTTTTTTCTTTCTGTTTCTTCGGTGGATTTGGTCGTTTACTTCATATCGATGTTTTTTCTTTCCCTGCGCCGTTTGTTCTCTTTGTCTTTGTACTCATATGGTTTTTGGTTTTCTTAATTTTTTCTTCTCCATCTGTTTAGGCATAATTTTTTTTTCTTCTCGTTTTTTCTCTACTGATCTTTGGGGGTGTTTTGGGTTTTATTATTTTCTTTATGGTTTTTCATTTATTTCTTTCTTTCTCGATCTATTTAGGAAAAATTGTTTGCTTTGTTGTTTTCTTCAAATTTTTTATATTTTTTGAAATTTTTCTAGGGTTTTTCCCCGTTGTTTATTTGTTATTTTTCGCTGTTGTTTACTTCTTAATTTTTTCGCTCTTTTTCCCCTTCTTTTTTCTGTTGTTTATTTCTTCCCTTTTTTCCCTCCTTTTTTTGCCGCTATTTCTTTTTTTTTTCCCGTTCCTGTTTACTCTTTGTTAATTTCTTCAATTTTTTTAATTAAAATTTTTGAGTTTAGGCAATTCTGTAATATTGTCGGCTTCTTATTGTGTTAATCTTTTATTCTGACACGTGTATTTCTTATGTTTTAGTTTTGTATAATGCATATCTAAGACTTCACTGTCGGTTTTTTATTGGTTGTGTTCTGCGGTGGTCTTTATGCTCCATGACGGCTGTCGTTGATTAATCATTATTTCAATTGATTTTGCTTTGCAGGAATTTGTATCAGAGATTGAGCGAAACATTGGTAATTTTCTGTATATATAATGCATGTTATTCTATTGCTATAATTCCTTACTTTCTCTTTGTCTTCGTTCTTCAGATGTTACCATCTATTCTGTTCTGTGTTCTCTGCTTTCTTACTGTTCAAAAATCTTATTCATACTAGCCTTTTATTACTAATCTTACCGCCTCTTCAATATTCGCTTTGTATATTTCTGCTTAGTAATTTTAGTTGTTTTATTCGATCTATCCTCTTGGATGTGGTTCATCGACTGAGGTATTGAATTTTTTTCCTTATCTTTTTTTTTTTTTGTTTTCTAAATAAATCCAGTAATAACTTAGATGGCAGCCAAGTACATTACTAGTTCCTATTTCGGTTACATATGATATACATAGTTAACAATAGAAGATAAATACCTAAACTATTCAACACAACAATATGATAGCAATATTTTTTTATGAACTGATGGAAAATGTGTGTGTAATGTGTTTATTGCAGTAAATGTACTGTAAAAAGTGTTTGAACTTTCTTTTGTAGCAAGTATTTATCTTATAGAATATTCGCTATATGATAATATTTTTTCGGTTGTTTTTTACTTTTTTTGAGAAGATTGGGTGTGACTCATTAGACATCAAATATATTTTCACTCTTAATCATTTACAGCTCTGCGTGATTAACAATCGTTTGCTACTTTCTATTGCTATTTGTGGATCCTTTTTTTCTCTATATTTGGCATTGGTTGGCTACTAATCCAGGTATTTTTAATTAATCTTGCCCTGATTTTGTTAACATCTGGTGCTGATATTTGATACATTGGTATGCTGTGCTGATATTAATATATGATCTATTTGTTTTATATTATCTGTTCATACCATTTTATAATATGTTACTATTAGGCGTTACTATTATATATTGGTCATTGGTAATTTGTTCTGTTCTTAATCATTTTTAGTCACATAGATATTGTATTCTTACTAGATGTTTCATATAGTTTTTTGGCTGTATATATTTTCTTTTTCATTACCTGTTCTCAGTTTAACTTTTTCCAAATAAATTTCTCACATAAAATATATATATGTACACGTTACTTTTTTTTTTTGGCAAATGAATTCTACCTTTTTACTATAAATTTTTTTTTCCACATTCTTTTTGTTACAAAAACTTTTATTTTTAATGTATTACATGGGTTGTCTGAATATTGCTATGAATACATATGGTATTGTCAAATTCGACAAGGTAATATAAATGTTTTTAGTTCCTTTAATTTACACTATATATAATAAAAGTTTGTGAACTTTTTTAAATATTACATTTACTGATTTTTCCTTCTTAACATTCCTATATTGCAGTTAAAAGAAGAACACGATGAATTTAATAAGTACCAGTGTTTTATACTGTATTTACGTTTGTATATACATGTAAATATATCTTGAATTACAATATTGTATATGTATATAGTTATAAATATGTTTGTAATAATCTTAAATCCTTCACATGATATAACATTATATTGCGAATAGATCTAATATGAATCAATGTTGTATACTGTATTCCGCAGCAACGCGCGGAATACAGGCTCGTGCATTTCTATAATTGGGTCGAGCTTTATATTAATTGATGATCAAATCAATAATTAAGTTTACTTTATTTCTAAAGTTCTTCTCATGATCGCACAGTGTCTTGGAGCATGATCATGGCCAGTTTCAGTGATGTTGGGCGGTGAAGATCATGCTAGCTATATCAGGCAGGGTCGACGCTGAGCGCGGCTCTTGACGGCTTGGGCGTTGCTGGACGGAGGGGCAGGACCCCAGCACCCGAAACAGCTTCCTTCTTAGCTAGATGGTTATACTAAAACCTAAAAGTAAGAGACTTTTCATGCAGAATTATACCATTGGTATTTTTGGCCTATTAATCATTATATACAATACTTGTTTCATATAATGAAATTATTTAATTTATTAATTCAGTACATTTAAATGATTTTTGAGATCTTATTACTTAACGATATAATTACTAAACTTATGTGCATCAAATATCAACTTATAATATTATATAAATGCATGCTTGTGTTTCTCAAGTGCAAATATATAGGATATCCATGAGGTCGTAATCAGACCCCTTCGAGAAGCCGTATAAAATCTAAAACAGCACAAAATCTTCTCTATATATGTGCAGGGATAAGAAAGAAAAACAATACATGGATGAGGTTAATTCAATATGCAGTTGTTTTCCTAAAAGAATGTTCACGAATATCGTTGGCTATAACTTAACAATAATAAACCAAGTAATTAGTCTTCGTGGCAATTGATTGAGCAACATTGCTAATCAAGGGACTAATCCGATTGGATGAGCAGCAGCAGCAGTTAGGAACATGTTTGTGCACTAGTTCTAAAATGTCCCCCCCAAATATTGTCTTAATTAATGAAAGGGTTTTTTTTTTTTTTTTTTTTTTTTTTTTTTTTTTTTTTTTTTTTGTGGAATAGGAGAATCAACCGGTGTTTGTCATTACTGAAAAGCGAGAGATCTAATCTAAGACCATAAAGCTAAATCAAACATTAATTCTGAATGTAATCTTAAACTCTTTGAGAATCTTTCCTAGCTTTGGCCGTAATTTTTAAATTGTTTTCGTCACCATCAATACCTATATATAGGGCATGCCACGAATAAACAAAATGGAATAAACCAATTAAGCAATGTCCTACTTTCCCAATATGTTATTTACACATAGTTCAAGGGCCACATGTAGGATAGGTGACTCACCAAAGTCACTTGTGCTTTCACAAAATTTTAATACCCCCATTACCATAAATGGCAGACTAGAAGCTTCTCTCTGCTTAAAAAAATAAGTCATTACCAATAAACAATGCACAAAGTAATGCATTTTAAGATTGAGCTTATCAACACTTGTTGCTCCCTCATTGGCCCGGAAGCCGTTTTCGAGGAGACACCAACAACCCACTATCCAGCTCTCTCTCTCTCTCTCTCTTTTTGCTTTCATCAGCTCATGAAAATCAAGAATATTTTTGTCTTAATTAATTATTATTTAATACTTATATATTATATTATAATGTTTTGGAATCGTGGCCGGGGATTTCAATAATATGGTCGCTGAAATCATCATGACAATCTAGTACGGAACAGTGTTGTGAGAAGATCCACTTGGTTTGTCCTAATTGGGTAAAAGGATTTATTAATTTGAGCTTGGTGAGGTGCACCACGTTTCAACACTTGGCTCAAATTCAACAAAAATCATGCGTGCGGGTTATTCAACATCATCATCATGATCAATATCATCAAAGCAAGCTCAAAGTGATCAACTTTGATTCAAACCCCTTTCTTCAAAGATCTTAACTAGAGTGATTGGCCTATATTGGAATAAAATATTGAAAGTGACCGATATATCATGTACATGAATATATATATATATATATATATATATATATATATATATAAAGAGTGT
>NW_010362042.1:338859-342380 GCF_000414095.1 Morus notabilis | reverse complement strand
TTAGTAATTACAACAAGTACTTACATAATACATTATGCCAAATTCAATATTTAATTGCTATTAGTTGATATATTGATTTCATTTAATCATTACAAGTTTATTCTTTTAAAATTATTTTAAAATATTGAAATTAAGTTTACTTTTACAAGTTTCTTGAACTTGGGGTTGGAGATTTATTTTTACAAGTTGTAAAGTTTATATATCGGGACATTAAATATCTGTTATTTTCATACTTTTTAATAACAAATATAGCATATATTGATATTAGCGTTTATATTAGAGATTAATATTAGCGTTTACATTAGAAAGTCTTATGTTGTTAGTGCTTAAAAAAATCACTCTTTTTTTTGCCCCCAGTGTAATCATAAACATATACGTACATTTAGTTTAATAAGGGCGGTGCATTATGATAATGCATGGTAGATATATATTGGATTAATTTGCTACAGCCAATTATTGTAAGACGACACGTTTCGATCATATATTAACGTATCATTAGCTATAACATTATAGTAACTAGACTTTTTGTAGCTTCTTCTCTTGCCTTACTCTGATATAGTTAGATGCTCATCTTTCAACTAAACAACTCTGTATATTATGGTGTGTGTGTATTATAAATTTATGCTCAAAGCAGTCGTGCATGTGCCATGCATTGAAGTATTTCGTTGTTAATATATACTCACTCTTAATAGTTGATTAGTTTACTTTTGCGCATATTTTTAATAGGAGATAGTACTATATATATATATATATATATATTTCATCGAAAAAGTAAGGTATCGAAAGGTGGACCATTGGCTATTGTTAGGTATTTTTATTGGTCGGTAATTTATTGGCAATCTTGTAAAAATTTAAAAAATAGGTTCAAGAAGATTTCAGATTGCAGAAGAAGAATTCGAATCAGATTTGAAGTTAAAGTTACAGATTTTGTTGAGTTGAGATTTGAAGAGATAAGGATAAATACTTGGTCAAAGGAAGATAAGACATTAGTTGAGATTTAGAGAGATAAGGATAAGACCCTAATCAAAAGAAGATAAGGTGTTGGTTATTTAAATTTAAATGGGAGATAAAGCTTACATAGAGATCAAATTGTTTTCAGATTTGAATTCTTGGCTTAATACGATTATTGTTATTAGAGCTTGCGGATAACGTTTACAAAAGAATGTTTAAAATCAAATCAAGCTTGATATATTACGAGAAGCATGGGAGGTTTGCATGTGATAAACATATATTGTTGATGTTGAAAGTGAAAGGAGCTTGGAGAATAAGGCCACGTGTGAGGTAAGATAGATTGAATTATGTGCTATAAAGGTGATGGTGGATGAGAAAGTTAAATCCGAATTCAAAATTTAGAAGGATAATTAATTCGAATTTGAAAGTTTGCTGTATTATTTGAATTGGAGATTGAGAAGATAATGTGAAGATATTTTGGAGCCTATCTAGGAGAGAGAATCATGGAGATAATAGAGATCTTATCGAGAGTGGATTTGAATGAGATTCTCTTGACTTTATTTAAAGGCTTTGTTTCAGAATATATGGGTATGGACTTAATTGAATATCTCCAGAGGAAAAGTCTGTGAATTTGAGAGCTTATTACTAAGAAAATATTCAGAGAAACGTCTGTGAGTTTTTGTGAGCCTAGTGCGTTATTGAGATCGTCCTTCGGGAGAGGGATTTGTTGCTTTCGGGAGGAAGCTCTGTCGGTCGAAGGGAGTTCGCCGTGCAGTTAAGAAGACGTGTGGTGCACGCTAAACAAATCACTGTGGAGATTCGTCACAGCGGCGTCGTTGTCTAGGAGTTAGTCCTTGAGTAAATAAGTCCGTCCAGTGTCTGTAATTTCTGGAACATAGTGAACTGTTTATTGTCTGGGCGTGGCCCAACAGAGTAGGTGTGCGCACCGAACTGCGATACCATATTGCGTGTCTATTTTGATTTCTGCACTTTATTCTACTCAAACAATTTGAACAGTAAGAAATCCGGATCTTAATTAATTAAGTCATCTTCCATACGATGTTCCAACATCATCTGGAACATCGGACGTAACATCAGATCTAACAAGTGGTATCAGAGAGGTTCACTGACCATATGTTCGGTGAGATCTTAGAGGGTTGATCTGTTATGTTTGGAATGTATTTTCTAAAGGAAGAAGGTTCAGTTGCACATCGCCCTCTGCTCAATGGTTCGAATTATTCATACTGGAAGGCCTGGATGAAGGCTTTCATTAAGGCTCAAGATGAAGAGGTTGCTATCTCATCCCCTCAACATAGAAGGTTTGTCCCCACATGCCATTACTGCGGTTTACTTGGCCACATAAGACCGAGATGCTACAAGTATTCAAATACTTTGAAGAGAGGTATGTTTATTAATCCACCAAATTCTACAAACTCAAAGAAGACACCTAACATGAAGATTGATGTGAAAAATAATTTTTCTAGACGTGTGTGGGTAAGAAAATCAGATTTTAGGTGTCATAAGGCTTATACTTCTTTAGAAGCATGTACTAATGATTGTGGGTGTAGTGATGCTAGTTGCACTAAGCGATTGACAGGTGTTAAGAGCATTATACAAGGAAGAATGCTACATTCAGGGGGAGAAAGACACAGAGAAGATTCATAGGGAGTAAACTGCTGAAGACGGTTCTAGGGTGTGAATTTTTTTATTTTTATTTTTTTTGTGTCTTTGGCTTATTTTTGACAAAAAGGGGGAGAACAATGTAATTTTTGTAATTTTTTAGGTTTTTGAATTTTTAGGATCTTTTGTTAGTTTTTCTAAAAAATGCCAAAGGGGGAGATTGTTAGGTATTTTTATTAGTTGGTAATTTATTGGCAATCTTGTAAAAATTCAAAAAATAGGTTCAGGAAGATTTCAGATTGCAGAAGAAGAATTCGAATCAGATTTGAAGTTAAAGTTGCAGATTTTGTTGAGTTAAGATTTGAAGAGATAAGGTTAAATGCTTGGTTAAAGGAAGATAAGACATTGGCTGAGATTTAGAGAGATAAAGATAAGACCCTAATCAAAAGAAGATAAGGCGTTGGTTATTTGAATTTAAATGGGAGATAAAGCTTACATAGAGATCAGATTGTTTTCAGATTTGAATTCTTGGCTTAATACGATTATTGTTATTAGAGCTTGCGGATAACGTTTACAAAAGAATGTTTAAAATCAAATCAAGCTTGATATATTACGAGAAGCATGGGAGGTTTGCATGTGATAAACATATATTGTTGATGTTGAAAGTGAAAGGAGCTTGGAGAATAAGGCCACGTGTGAGGTAAGATAGATTGGATTATGTGCTATAAAGGTGATGGTGGATGAGAAAGTTAAATCCGAATTCAAAGTTTAGAAGGATAATTAATTCAAATTTGAAAGTTTACTGTATTATTTGAATTGGAGATTGAGAAGATAATGTGAAGATATTTTGGAGCCTATCTAGGAGAGAGAATCATTGAGATAATAGAGATCTTATCGAGAGTGGATTTGAATGAGATTCTCTTGACTTTATTTAAAGGCTTTGTTTCAGA